>NC_048223.1:51176866-51360870 GCF_002007445.2 Ailuropoda melanoleuca
AAATAAATAAATAAATAAATAAATAAATAAATAAATAAATCTTTAAAAAAGAAAAGAAAAGAATAAAAGAATCTCCAATTCAAGCTGTCTTAAATAACAAGGAACTTTGTTAGCTCACATAACTCCAAGGAAGGCAGCCCCACAGCTCGTTACTCCAGGGTCTAATTTGTCACCGAGGACCCAGTTCCTTTCCATGTGTCAGCTCTGTCCTCAGGGCTGCAGATATCTGGGTGTCATATCTAGACACAACCTTGCCCAAAGGAAGGGTTTGCTTGCTTGGTTTGGTTTGGTTTTACCCGGGGGTCTCTTTTTAAGAGCAAGAAAAATCTAGAAGCAGGTCTGGTCATTTCTTATAAAATCAAACATACATCAACCTTATGACCCAGCAGTCTCACACCTGGGTAGTATTTACCCATGAGAGATTTCAACATATAAACCTAAGGACATGCATATGTGCACCCACATACACATGTGTGCGCACACACACGCACACACACGCACACATGTGCACACATACACACGTGTGTGCGCACACGCACACACACGCACACGTGTGCGCACATACACACGTGTGTGCACACACTGACACTCGCACACGTGTGCACAGATACACACGTGTGCGTGCATACGCACGTGCGCACACATGTACACACATGCACGCAATACAGGCACACACGTGCGTGCACGTACATGCACATAATACATGTGTGCGCATACACATACGTGCACACGCGTGTGCGCACATGCACACACAATACATGCACGCAGATACACATGTGCACACACATACGCGCACGCACACACACAAACGCATAGTAGAACACTGTAAGCTGCTGCATGCATAATGTCCACAACTTGGAAACTGTCCAGTATAATCTATGGAAGAGAGGATGACCTCACTGTGGTCCATTTATTCAGTGGAATGCCAGCCGCTACGAAAGAGGAACGGGTCACCAACACCCGGCCACACGGATGAGTCTGAACATATTACACAGAATGACATGAGCAGACGCAAAGAGAACATACACAGTGTATGGTGGGGAAAATCAACAGTGGAAAACAGGGCGGCTACAGGAGATGTTTGTCCCCAGGAGCTACCGTAGGGCGGGGGGCTGGCCGAGACTGATGGGGAAGGGGTAGAACGGAGATGGTAATTCTGCGTTATGGTAAGTGTTCGAGTTACAAAGGCGCGTGCATTTGTCAAAACAGCAAATATACACTTAAGATTTATGTATTTCTTCGCCTATAAATTTTACCTCAAAAAAAAAAACAACAAAGCAAAACTACCTGGGAACAAATTTTACCTTTCATTCGTGATACGAATGCTCAAGTATTTCAGAAGTGTCTGCAATTTACTTTGAAATGCATTCAAAAAATAATTGATAGATGGATGAAAAGACAAACTGATTAATACATGATAAAGCAAGTTATTATTAACAGTAGAAACTAGGTGGTGCCTGCGTGGGCTCTCATCGTGGAATTCTTACGAAGTTAGTGTAGACTTAAAATTTTTCATGATGGGGTGCCTGGGTGGCTCAGTCAGTGAAGTGTCTGCCTTTGGCTCAGGTCATGATCCCAGGGTCCTGGGATCGAGCCCCATGGTCCAGCTCCCTGCTCAGCAGGAAGCCTGCTTCTCCCTCTGCCTGCTGCTCCCCCTGCTTGTGCTCTCTCTCTCTCTGTCAAATAAATAAAATCTTTAAAAAGAATTTTTCATGATAAAATATTAGAGGGGAAGAAGGGTTTATATGCACTGGGTTTCAAGATCACATAAATTTGTCAAATACTAGTTTAATGAAATTTAAGGATGTTTCTCTAAGGGAAGATTTGTTACAGTTTTAAATATGCTGACATGAATGCTAAATTTACGTGTGTGTGTGTGTGTGTGTGTGTGTGTGTGTGCGCGTGTCTAAGCCCTAACTTAGATCCCACCCCCTCACTGCATCAAAAGCTAACAGCCTGGGAAGAGCAATTTGGGAGACAGAGAAGCCTGTGTTCCACAGGACCTAAGGCTCACCTGCCCTCTGGGGTCCCCCGGCTTCGGCGCTAGCTCATTTCCTGCAGTCCTGGGCGGGGGAAGCAAGCCACTGGAAATCAGAGCAGAAACCAGCAGGCCTCTCCCGTGAGCCTTGCCTCCCTTTCCTGCTCTGACCTCCTTTAGCGGCAGAAAGATTGCCAGCAATCCCTCCTCATTTTTGTCAAACAAAAAAGACTTGGATAGGGGCCCCCTTCGTTCCCGAGAGAAAAATGAATTTCCCGGGGCCTGTGCGAATTCTTTGTTTTTGCTGATTTTAATTGGTGATTAGGCCCTGAACATCTTGAGAAATTAAGCCAGTTTCGATAGCCCGGATCTACAGGAAGCCAATTTGTCACAGTTCCCCAGGCTTGGCATGTGTTAAAGTGACATTTCAGCTACCTTCCCCTCTAATTTTGGTGACTTTTTGTTTGAATTCACACTTGGTGGATGTTAATAGTATGTGGGGGTTATGCATGCAGAATACATTGACATTTTCTCTCCTGAAGGAAGCACCATGCTGCCGCCCAGCCCCCACCCCACCCCAGCCATTTTTGCTGCGTGTTGGGTGCAGTGGGTACCAGGGATGGTACAAGAACACAGAACAGGTCCCTGCTTGGACCCCTCTGCCCTCCTGCAGCTGCTTCCCTCTGCTCAGGACCCAGGAGCCCCAGGGGAACGCTCAGGAGGCAGCCATCTGGCCCCAGGGTTTGCAGCGGCCACTGCGAGCCACAGGGGCAGAGAGCAGGCCCTGTGGTCATCTGGGGTCAGCAGCTGAGCACACCACTGCACACCCATGACCGGGGCCAGTGACACTCCCAAGGCAGACGTGTGACCGCAGCACCAACTGGACACTGCTCCTCTTTCCGTCATTTGCTTTACGTGCTGGCCCCAGGAACCCATGGAGAAACACAGCCAGCACTGCCTGCAAACGTGTCCGCCCCCCTCCGGGCTGCACGGAGCCTGCGAGGCTCACTGAAGCATCGGCAGAAAGGAGGCTTTTCCTGCGAACACACGGCACCCTCAGTGCTTACCCCCGCCAGGGGCCACTGTCACGGCCCGACACGGCCAGAGGTCAGAAGGCTGCCGGACCGCTCAGGCTGGCCGTGAACATGCTTCCCATAAGCCTGGCAATGACTGGCTGGTGGCCTCTTGAAACTCAAAGCCAAGGATTTCAGAGAAACTTCCAAACAGACGTTCATGGTAACAGATCATGCTTTTTCCCAAATGATTTTTCCCCGAGACATTGTACGATATCGGGGAGCAGGGCTGCACATCCAAGTGGAACCCCCGCTGTGTGCCTTTCCATGGTCACAGGCTCTTTAGTAAACAGAGAAAGCTTTGGCCGAAACCTCCTTGGGCTTCTCCTCTCGCGCTGATCAATACTATCAGCAGGGAGCAATTAAAACAACACCAGATCCTCTGTGGGACAACACCGCGCTGGCCAGGGGAGCAGATCCCAAGTGCCAATAACCCTGGTTTGTGCTTCATTCCACCTTCGCTCCTTGTCCAAGCTGTGTCCTGCTACGTCAGAGTCTGCCACGAATCCAGCACGGTGCACGCAGCTCAGACGCTCAGGACAGAAAAGCAAGTATTTTAGCAAAGATGTAAGCCATAAATGGCTTCCGTCTACTCATAATGTCCCCAGAAGTTCAACTAAAGGCTGAGTCTCCGTTTGGTTTCATGTATGGTCCAGCTCTCTCTCTCTCTGGCTGGGGCCAGTCTCTCCATCGACTGGGACTTCTTAACGGCTCCAGGGGCCTCGTCTTCATCTCTCCCTCTCACTTCCCTCCGTGTAACACGAGTGGTTATCGAGCACAGAACTTGTTCACGCGCCTCCCGTCGCCCTACGTTCCACTGCCACGTCGGTCACCGGCAGTCATGCCCGATGATTCCCGTTCTTTCAGGAACTGCCCTAGGTATGTGAACGTGACTAGTTACATCTCCCTGAGCACTCCTGCATCTTAGACTCCAACTCTTGAGAGAGGAGTTGGACAAAGCCCTTGACGTGAAATGAAGGATGTACAATATCCTGGTTGAGGTTCTTGGTAGAAAATGCACCAGAGTAGCTACAAGCCTACCACCACTTGTCCTATTTCTCGCTCACACTGAAAAACGCGTTGAGCCATTAAGCTCAACTGTTTAGGACTTACCTTAGTCCAAACCAAAAAGATAAGAGAGAGAAGAAAGACACGGACTAACCTAACAACATATTATAAACCCTCTGGCAAAAATAGACCAAGATTTCTGGACGGTAGACACCTGACACTTTCTCATAATGTTTTGATGTTCCTCGTAAGCAACTGGATTTGTTACTAACCAACATCTCACTTGTTACTAAGCAACTCCTTTCCAGACACCAGCTTGGGATAGCCCAGAGCCCTCCCAGACAACAAACCACTAGAGCAGTCCAAAGAGAGAAAGAAGGAGAGGGCAAGTCATTCCAGTTCATCTGGAGTTTGGGCTTTGCTTTAGTGTTCGGCTACGTCCTTAGTCCTCTGGGGGGAGAGCGCATTGAAGGTTCTGGCAAGAAAGACACCTGAACGTGCCCCCTCCAGTCCCCAATCCGGTGTTAATTGTCTTCCCGTTCTGCTGGACACCCTGTGTGTGGAGAGTTGGAAGTCATTAGAGTAGACTCTAATAGCCATTTCTATTTTTAGGTCTTCAGTTGTCGTTAGGACACAAATTTGCATGCCCAGCCATTAAAGGTACTCTCCAGATAACAGCTTACTCGTTGTCTTCTAAATTTATTTGACCACAAAAACTGGGTCACCAAGGACTTCTTGTTTCATCTTCAACATGCAAAGAGCTTTGGAGTCAAGTCACCACTCTCCCATCCTTACAGCTAGAAAAGGCTGGACAAACCACCCCCACATCAGGAGACAGGTGCATCCAGAGTCAGAGCTGAGATCCGCTTACACGGAGCAGAAGTCATCAAAGCTGTAAATTACTAGGAACACGTACATGGTAACTTAGATGAATGGCTGGGGGTGGGGGGGAGTCGAAATCCACATAAAATTTTTGACTCCCCCCAAATTTATCTACTACTAGCCTACTGTTGACCAGAAGGCTTATCAATAACAAGCAATTGATTAACACCTATTTTGTATATGTATTATATACTGTATTCTTAGAATAATGCTAAAGGAAAAAAAATTAGGAAAATCGTAAAAGTACAATTACAGTACTGTATTTATTGAAAAAAATCCACGTGTAAGTGGACCTGCTCAGTCGAAACCCGTATTGTTCAAGTGTCCACTGTGTTATCAATTATACTTGAAATGCGACAGGTCTAAAAACACCAATAAAAAGACAGAGATTGTCAGAATAGATTAAAAACAAGATGCTGTTTATCTGCTATATATTCTGACTACAAGAAACCCACTTTAGAGATCCAGAGAGGTTAAAAATAAAGGGATGGAGAAAGATATATACCCTGAGAACACGAATCAGGAGAAAGCTGGAATCGTTATTTTAATTTCAGACAAAGCAGACTCCACAACAAGGAATGTTATCAGGAATAGAGAGAGGACAGAGCGATAAAGGGGTCAATCCTCCAAGAAGACAGGGCAACTTCAATGTGTATGCACCTAACAAGAGAGCGTCACAACACGTGAGGTTCTAGGCCACCATGGGGCTGGGAGCAGACTCTGGGCTGGCCCCCTCTAGGCGTCGGAGCCTTCCCTTGTCCTCACCTGGGAAGCCGTTTTGGCCCCTCAAGCCACACCCTGGACATCCTTCAACACAGGAACCAGGACAACTGGAGCTTGCATAAGCCTCTGAATTTGGACCCCCTACTTCTTTTTTCAACTTTGAAAAACATGAGAGTCTGCCTATCTCATTGATCTCTGTCTTCAAATCTCTAGTAAACTTGTCCCAAGAATTCTCAAGAGACTCTCCAATCTTTGCACTCACCAACCATGGTGTGTTATGGAATAATGAATGGCTTCTCTCAAGGACTATTCCTGTTGATCAGATGTTACTTGTATGCTGCGACTGGTAAACCATAAAGTATAAGGGCATTTCTAAATCCATAGCATCCATTTTCTCAACGGCTAGACGCTAAATGACACCAGTGCCAGGCCAGCACTTGAGCACGAAGGATTTCTCACATGTGCAACACACATTAGCTCTCGTGATAAACCTTCCCTCCCTGTCTCCACTGATAGTAAGCCAGGGCTGTCCACCTGTCCCTCTCCCCACGATCCGAACCCTCTTCCTCCCTCGTTCCAGTTTCACGCAACCTCCCCTCACTAGGTGTGCTGCTCACGGACCACGCCCATCTATGACCTCTGAGGGCTGGACTCTGGACCTGGCAGGTGGCTTCGTTTTCTTGTGACTTGCACTGAAGCAGCAAACAGAGAAGAAACTTAGGTGCTGGTAAGCAGGGTATCAAGGCTGGATTTGTTCGAAGTAAGTTTCCTGACCAAAGGGAGAGAAAAATAAAGAATATCAGTATCAGGGCAACTGGGTGGAACAGTTAAGCATCTGACTCCTGGTTCTGGCTCAGGTCGTGATCTCAGGGTTGTGAGATCAAGCCTGCAAAGGGCTCTGCGCTCAGTGGGGCATCTGCTTCAGATTCTCTCCCTCTGCCTCTGCCCCTCGCCTCTGCACAGTCTTTCTCTAAAATAAGTAAATCTTACAAAAAAAAAAAAGATATATCAGTATCGAGGAATCCAAGTAGCATATCCTATACCCTAGATAACTCAATAACTGGTTGTATAACGATGGCCAAATTAAAGCTAGCAAGGGTTTTCATTTTATGTGATATTTATAAAGTTTATATTTATCACATTTATCAAGTAGGTATTCGGGAAATAAAACATTAGGAAATTGGGAAAATCAGTCTCTCATCTTGTGATGTGGATTTCCCCCTACTCAGTTCAGGCCCCGATTTCTCCCACTGCTGACTCTTACTACAGAGTTTATGAACACTCACAGCATTTGGGGGGTGCGGGGTGCTGGGGAGAGGGTGGAAACCGGAACTCCGATCAGTCATCTCCCGCAAGATGGGATAATAACGAACCTTGTGGTTTTGTGAGGGTTACCAAGATAATACATAGCAAGTGCCTTCCATGTAAAGAGAGCCAAACAAAGCAGCTACTGTCCAGGGTTTTGTCTCAGCAAAAGAAAGGACAAAAGAAGCGCATGTCCTCAATCAGGGAGGCACTATCAAGCGGACTACGATTCTCCCGAACACGGGATTTCTCCGTCCTTCCAGGGATCTGCAGACCGGGGAGCCACAGGATACGTCCATTCAGGACCCAATGCAGTCAGGCACGAATTTCTTTAGTACACACGTAGGACGCAAACCTGTAGTTTTTTTTTTTTTTTATAAAACTACCTGACTTAGGAAAAAGGATCCAATTTTTAGCATGTGCCAACACTGCATTTTTGTTACTCAAGTTGCTTTACCCTTCCATACGCACGCAGCACCTGCTTGACGGTCAAGGTCAGGAAAAGGCTGTACCAGTGAAATACCATCCCCAAATTCTGGTCCACTTGCCCCCAGAGGCCATCCCGCGCTCTGACGGAGACACACGTCCAGAGCCCCACGCAGGAAAGCTCAATGGCTTGACATCGCTAGCCAAGGTGGTCTGCGGCTTGAATTTAACTCGCTTTTGATTCTTTTTATGTATTTTTGAAAAGACACTCACTCGTCCACTTTCAGGAACCTCGAGGGGAAAGAAACAGGACTGCCACGGGCCCGGTCTCAGACAAACCCGGTGAAGAACAAACACAACGCAGTTTTTTACCTTTGCCTTAATGACTTCATCGACAACTTCCAGGAAGGATGTGAACACATTAGAAATGACAGCCATTTACTTTAAGTATCAGGTTTTATTAAAAAGTGCATTTTGATTAATTTATGATCTAGGTAAGCTGTTAAGATATCAGTATACCCTCTGGAATAATAACTTTACAAATATTTAAAACAAACAAAATTTTAAAAGCCTTTTTATTTCCTTCACCATTATTGTTTTACAATACAAATATCACCTTGTGAATACACAAAAAAAACCCTACGGAAGATAATTCTGCTGCGTAAAATACAGAATGGATATATATACTTCTTCATTCTTAAAAAACTATTTTGTTCTCCACATTGGCAAGTATAGAAGAGAATACTTCCCCAAACATACTCATGTCAGGAGTAAAACTTAGAGTTACATGCAGTTTCTGCACAAATATATTTTAAAGAAATAGATCTCTGTTTTGTTGTTTACCAACAAAATTGTCATGAGAGTATGGATAACTAATTTAGAGCTTTCAAGTTTTAGTTAAGTGATCATTTTCAAAACTCTCTTTTTAAAAACAAAGTATTCATGGCTGTTTTCATTGTATAGTTAAAATCGAACTACCAAATAGATGATAAAATAATTTAAGTGGTACGTGTCATTGCCACCTGCTCACAATATGGGAACGGGCTCTGACTTTAACTCCCCCATTCTTTAATTCATAGCGATTAAAAATCACAAGCAGTCTTCTGATTTAATTTAGCTATAAATGCAAAATTTAGTAGTGTATACATACATTTATATTTCCATGGAATATTTTATTTTAAATAAAAACATTTAAGATTGCCTACTGACCATACAATCAAGACAAGAAAGGCACTAGAAACATAGACAAATTTCTCTCCCAAGAAGCATTTCTAAATTTTAACTCTCTTCTCTCTGACATGTAAAAATCTTTAAATTTGGTTTTCATAACATTATTTTGAAAAATAAAGTTAGGAAATACTTAGAAAATCACTTTATAACAGAATCTTTTTTTTTTTTTTGCACTTTTTGACACACTCTCTCTGCTGATTTTTACAAAACCCAAAGTCACCGAACCTTTCTGTGTCTGTCATTTTTATTTGAATATCGGTGCAACAGGTAGAAAGATTTCAGAATCGAACCCCATTCAGGTACTTAGAAACCTTCATAGAGACATTTGCTAGAAAATGGCTTACAGCCCAATCTTTGGGGCAAGAGATACGAAAAGTATGTTTTCCCAAGAAAATAATACGCTTTATTTCCAGATGTGCCTGGAAAGACCAGAACTGATGATATAAAAGCTCACGTTTATGCTGCTGCATCATATACAAAGGAACAGGTGGTCGCAGGTTATGGAAATCCCAAACTTATGAACAGGAAAATGTGTACAGTGCATGATAGGTTAAGTTTTCTTTATTGTTGTCCAAAGCAGGTCCTTTGGAGAGAAAAAAAGATCACAGTGCTGACCAGGTAACTCAATAGGTTAAGTCAAGGTAACGGTTGAAAGAGAGCAGGATCAGGGAGGTGTTTGTTTATGGCATCTTCTCTCATGGAGTCCTTAGCACTTCGGACAGCTCCTCGCTCCCCGCCGTGTGCGGCCGTTACGTGTCGTTCACCAAGCGGCTATATTTCACTTGTCTGCCCAGGTGCACGACCGGCCACGGGAAGGGCCAATGGTAAGAGCGAGGTACGATTCCTTGGACGTTCTTTTCAAAGTACTGAAACGGCCTGTACCACCACACCCGAGCCAGGAGGTTCATCTGGGAAGCTTCTTTTAGCACCTGGGAGAACAAGGACAGGAAAACCAAGTCAGGGGGAACGAGCCCGTCCCAAACCCCAAAGGAACATGTGCATTTTGCTAACCATCTTCCACCTGGAGTTTAGATGGTTTTCTTATTCCAGTTCACAAAGGTCCCCAGACCCACCCTGTGTGTCCCACGTGCCCCTGTTATACACGCACATCGCCGCTCTGAGCTCATCTGCTGGACCACACCCCAGCAGAAAAACAACACCAGCTCCGGGAGCACACGGACAACTCGGGCCTTACTCTATCTCTTATCCATAAATATATCCCTCCATCAGTGTTTCGGTGACTTTTCTGTGATGGAAGTTCAGTACTCAGCTGGGGCGGGGGCTGGGGGGGATGGACACCAAGCAGACATTTGTCAGGGGCGGCGGGAGAGTGGCACTCATTTCATTCTAGAAGGATGTGATGTCCGTGTCACTGCGTTCACACATCCCCTGTTCACTTTGCACTCTCCAGTGGGTCAGCCTCACAAAAGACAACCCAATCCCAGTCGCCGACCCCTGAGAGAACCCCACGCCATCCGAAGCCTCTCTGCGCCCTCCCCTCGCCCTGCGGGCACCACCAGGCCAGGGAGGGGAGGGTGGGGGTGGGGAGAGAGAAGCCGCGATCCCGCGAGGAGGGACACTCACTTGCTGATTGGCCATCGTGTGGTACCACCAGAAGAGTCGCGTGGTGATGTAGTACGCCACCACCACGTCCACAGTGTAGTGGTCATGGGCCAAGAGGATGCAGAAGATCCCAACCACGCTGAGAAGCCAGCAGATCCAGTGGTACCACCAGAGTCGTCGAGGGGAATCTGAAGAGAGCAGACACCCACCATAGCCCCATCCTTCCAGCCCCGCTAAGGGCACCGACCACGCCTCTATGACCACTTCCGCACCCGGTGACTCTGATCTTTCCTTCTGGAAACACGTCGCGTGGGCCGCAAATCCAAGAGTTTAGCTTATACGTAACCAAGGTTAGAATGGCAGCAGCTTAATTTATGATTTTATCAGCGATTGTAATTTATATTTGGTTACTGCTTGATTCCTACAATCCCAAATACACTTTAAAGGGGCAACTGACAGGCTAATGCATCACGCTGTATTAAAACTGCCCGCTGCCATTTAAGTCAATTTGCTTGTAAATCATTTGGGGTTAATGCTCTAAACAAAAATCAATACCTTTCGGTCCAGAGATCCTTATATGGGGACTGGGCAGTCATAACGATTCAACTGTCTTATCTGCTTCCCAAGCTCTACAACCATACGCTAGTCTGAAAGCCTTTGAGAGTCTCGTTTCCCAAGTAGAAATAAGAGAGGATCCAGATGCCTGGGGATTTGGGTCCAAGTGCATTCAAAGGCAGGGCAGGGTCAGAGAAACACCTGTCCATACCTCGATCTGGAAGCCCCCCTGGGGGGAAGCATCAGAATCTCTGTTAGTGCAAGCCTTCCCCCACTTGTGTTCTCGAAGCATGGGCCGGAGAGGATCTGACATTTTCCGTTTTATGCGGGAATGTCACCTGCCTGTGATCTATCCTCCCTACCCAGGGGGGAGGACGTTCAGACTTTTACTGGATTTTCAAGGGGTCCAAGAACTAGTCATCCATTTAACCAATATTTACCGAGCATCTCCTATATGCCTGTGATAGAAGTTCTAGCTACCACGATCAATGAACAAAACAGGCGAAGAATCTGCCTTTGCAGGCAGGTCCCGTCCTAGTCCGGAGGAGAGACAATACAAAATAATCATGATAACTAAGTAAATTAGATGGTATGTGAGAAGGTGGTAAGTGCCAAGAAAAAATTAAAAATTTGAACAGGAGAAGCAAGATCAGAAACAGAAGGTGAAGCGAGGTTTCTGGCTTTAAATGGAGTGTGGGGGGGTCTATATTCCACTCCCAGGAGAATCCATATTTGCACCCTAACAACACAGCAATAGCAGCTACTGTTCCTTCCTCACGCAACTCTATTGGAGTCCACGTGTGCCGCCTGTTTTCATTCCTACCACCTCTTCCTCGGCTAGAGTGTGGCTACCATCAGCTCATTCTAAAGATGAGGGAACCAAGACTTGGAGAGGTTAAAGGTGGTCCCCAAAGTCACAGAGCTCGTGATAGCATCAGGACTCAAAATCCGCATTTGTGACCCCGGTCTTCCCAGTCTCCAAACATGGCATCTGGGTTTCCTTCAAGGATAAGGCTTAGCCCCCACTGCAGTACAAACAGCAGGGAGCAGGAGCGTTCCCCCGGGGGTTACACCAGGCCTCCGCGGCACCCACCACCACAGCCAGCTCACCCCAGCACAAGGGCAAGACGGTGCCATGACAGTTCTGAACAGAAACTGTTAGAATTCACTCTACTTGGTCACATGCCAAGTGCAAGCGGAACATCTATGCTCCCTTCTCCCGGTGCCCTGGAGCACAGCTCCTCTTTTCTAAAATCCCCCTAGTTTAAGACCAAAACTGGCCTGAGGCACGTGGGTGGCTCAGTCGGTGAAGCGTCTGGCTTCAGCTCACGGCATGATCCCACAGAGGGCTCCCTGCTCAGCGGGGGTCCGCTCCCCCTGCTTTGTGCTCTCTCTCTCTCTTTCTCTGTGTGTGTCAAATAAATAAAATCTTAAAAAAAAAAAGACCAAAACTGGGCTTTCCAACCTTTGGTCTTCAACTGTCTCCTGTGCTCCCAGTCAACCCTGCTCCCCGCAGACTCCTGTTTGTTGACCTCTCTCCGCTCCCCCCGTGTGTTGCCAATGCCAACACCGTTACGGTGGTTCAGACCACCCCACATCCTCCCTGGATTGTGGCAGCAGCCAGTCCCCCACTCTCGCCCTGCTCTCCAGCCCTGTCCCCTCCACCCACCCTGCACCTGCTCCAGCAGGGGTCTCTCCTTCTCTGGAGGAGGAATAGGACAGCATGGCCCCTGTCTCTGAGAGAATGGAGTTCAGACTCCTTCTCGTGGTTCAAGGCATGCTCCACGATCTGATTCCTACTTATTGGTCCATTTGTGACTTCTCATCATGACCACCGCTCTGACTTCCAACCACACCAACGTTCCAGACGGTGCCACACACTCACTCCCAAGACACGTCCAGACTGCCATGTGTGTGTGTCCCTCCTCCAAGGTACCGGCCGCCTGGGTCTACTCACTATCCTTCATGGAAACTGCCAGAATAATGCTCATAGAGACTGTTTTTAACAATAAAATATTTAGGACAACTGAGTTTTCTACACAGAGAAAAATAATAAGCTGTGGTTTGTTACAATGAGCCAGAGCCTCATGTCTCACCAGTATCGTCTGAGAGGAAGCAAGAGGGAAGAAGACCACAGAGAACATAACACCAGTATGTAGATTTGACAAACCATCAAACCATGACACACAAGCACCAAAACATGCATGGAAAAGACAGAGGAAAATGGGAGGGGAAGGAATGAAAGGCCTTCATCACCTAGGAACGTTTTGCTTTTTAAATGGGTTAAATGAAAGTGACATGGAAAACACTAAAATCTATTACACCTAAGCAGTGGACAGGGGTATATTTGGTATTGTTTTTGTGTATCTCATAATAAAATATTCTAAGTACATTTTTTAAAGGGAATTTCCCGTTCATTCCTGCCTCATTTAGTGTCCCTGAGCCCACGGCTTGTATGAAGGATGTCACCAAGCCCCTTCCGTCCCCATGGTTTAGGGCAGAGGGCTGGGAGCTTGAAAACACATGGTTTACCATCACATCCAGACAGGCCTGACCCAATTCCTCTGGTCTTAGGAGATTTCCTTCTGGCTCCTTCCAGCAGCTCCAACGCACCCCAAATGCTACGCTGACATTGAGGGAACAAGGCACCCCTCCCACATGGGTCACTGTGGGGGCTGCGGTGTCTGGGCGCGGTGGGGAGAGGGGGGCTGCCCTCCTGCAGGAGACTCCGCAGAGCCCGGGGAAAAGGCCGGGTGTCGTGGAAGGCTGCCATGCACTTACACTCTTTGATAAATAAGTAGGTGAGCGTGAGCATGACCGTGTGGCCGCTGTACAGATAGTCCCCGCACATGTTGTGAGAACCAGTGATGGACAGGCCACCGCCGGCGATGAGCTTCATTATTCTCCGCAGCTGGGCTTCCCAGTCTCCAAAAAGCTGGTGGGAAAAGAGAAAACAAGATCCGTTATTGGTCCACATGGAAGTGTGCCATGATTACTACTGTTCAGAATTACTGTTTGCAATACAGTGATTTTCTAATCAGAAGTACATACTCGGTCTCTGACTTTGTTCCCCTGGCACAACCTTGGGAACTTCCTGAGATGAAGGTGTCTTGGGTTATTCCTCACAAGCCCCGTTCAGCACACTGGACACACTGGAGTGCATGCTAACGAGGCGACTCTCAGAAAGCCCCAAAGGATGGGGGATGGACATCAGGAGAGCCAACCAGACATTCAGGGGGCTCGACCTCCAAGGAGGGGACAGGGGCTGGAGGCTGAGTTAATCACCCATGGCCAATGGCCTCATCAATCCTGCTTACGTAATGAAGGCTCCACAAAAATCCAGAAGGACGAAGGTTCAGAGAGCTTCCACGTTGGTGAGAGTCCAGATATGGGGGTGCCAGGGGGAGTGACGCATCTGGACAGGGCACAGAAGCTCTGCATCCCCTTCCCACACACCTCGCCCGGGGAATCTTGTCCATTTGGCTGCCCTAAGTTATATCCTCTTATAATACACTGGAAATCTAGGAAGTAACATGCTTTCCTGAGTTCTGTGAGCAACGTTTAGCAAATTAATCAAACCTGGGGAAGGGTCACAGGAACCTCCAATTTATAGCTGGGGGCTCAGAAGCCCCAGGGACAACTCGGACTTGGGACTGTCTGAAGCAGGAGGTGGGGACAGTCAGTGTGACATGGAGCCTTTAGCCTCTGGGATCTGATACTATCTCTAGGCAGGCAGCATCAGAATTCATTCCCCCACATCTGGTCACAGAAGTGTTCAGGGTGGGCGCTGAGTGCAGAGGAAACGCACGGGAGCGTTCTGCCTTTATGAGTTCATACTGAGATACCTAAGACCCCCACCATGAAGACCCCCCGCCGCTCAGCATTCACTGCTCTTTGGACAGTGCTCGGAAAGGGTATGGTCCTAGAGATGAAGCACACGGTCTCAGAACGTTCCTTGGATGGAAGCCCTTTCCACAGCACACTTCAGCAGACACTCGCCCAACTTTTAAAATTATACCGATAGAAAAACAGTCACCGACTGATTTACTACCAGAGTCATTTTGGGAAAAATATCAGGAAAACTTCCGGTGCTCGGCTTGGGCACAACTGTTGGGCTAACTCAGCTGAAGCACCGGAGACTGGAGCAGTCAAATGCGAGAAGACTTTGGTCTGTGACATTCCACGACCGAACCCAGACAAGGGACGGAGGTGGATGTGCCTTCAGTCTTCTGAAATTACGTGGGTAGAACTGCATGTTTTTCCCTTTTAATAAGAGTGAAAAAAGTTCATAAATAAATCTACCTGTCTCTGACGCACGTCTGGGCTGCACACTGGAGTCGTAAGTGGCTTAAACAACTCACTCACTGCAATTTTTATTTGCTCGGTCAAATGAAATGTGTGCTTGCCTGTGATTTACACTTGTCAGCACACTGTAAAATTCTGGTTAGTTGACCAATTTAATCATGATGACCCTTTTCAGCTCCTCACTGACGATAGTCCAGGCTTGGGGAAATACATGTTCTATTCCAATTTTCCTTTAAAAAAATGTATCCGTATTTCTAGTTAACATGGCAAGTTGAACACATCACACAGACGGTATGGATTCCCGCACTCAAAAGGTCAGTGAACGTGCAGCTCAACAGAAGAAAACAGACCTACATAACAAGACACCCTAACACCTCCAGAAATTAAAAACAAGCTTCATACAAGGATCAAGAGTCAGGCTTTTTCAAAAACAATACTGGAAAACAGAAGGCTTTGGAAGAATGCCTCCAAATTCTGTGGGAAAATGATTTCCAACTTAGAATCCTATACCCAGCCATATTATAACCGGCCCTACAGTAAAGGATAAACTAAAGCCATTTTCACACACACAAAATTTCACGCTATTTACCACCTATGTCCTCTTGTTTTCAGGAAATTGCAAGGATAAGTTCTGTAAAGCAAAGGAGTAAATGCAGAAAAAAGAAGAGACAGGACCCGCTAGGACGCCAATAAAGGGAGAGCCGAGGGGCTGTGAGCGCGGACAGTGCAGGGGAGAGTCGGGGTGCGGGAGGGCTGTCCTCAGGGAGGTGACACCAACAGAGCCCACTGCCTCTGACAGCACTGAATGACATCACCACATGGGGAATGGATGTGCACACAGACAATGAAGAGAACAAAAAGCAAGGCAGTCACTAACTCTACAGGAAACAAAACACAGCGCAGAAACGTAATCAGAGCGAACGACAGGAACTGGATACAAAGAGCATTTACAAACTAATAATGTAAGCACTGGGTATGGCATTAAATCAGAACAGAGAACCAGACGGGGAAGTGGGGGTAGGAAGTGTGACGGCCCGTGGTGGGACAGGGCATGGCAGAAAAAGGCACGGAACTCCTGCTGGGGCACCGAGGACCCTCAGTCCTGGCCTTCCCATAGGAGGTCAATTAAGATTTCCACCAGAAAAGTAAACAGAACCACCATGTCACTTACACACACACACCCCCACCCATAAAAAGTGAAAAGATATGAAGGTACAAACACCACCAGATTCAGTTAAAAGAGCTGAAAGTGAGTTGGGTCAGGGTTGGGGGCTCATGTTTTTCATAACTTCTGCAGAACCATTTTATATTTTAAATTGCATATGTGTATAAACATGATCAAAAAAATTTTAAGTTTTAAATTGAAAGTTTGGTCCAGTTCTGGCATAACAATGGATAAAGAAGAAAATGATGGCAAAAAAGGTTAGGTAGCTTTTCACTTTATATTATTTCAGACTGTCCTTCTAAAACTCTCTTTTTTACACTAGAAATCATACTCTCAGGCACCATCACCCCATAATTTGCCCTCCCGTTTTAGCACCAAAATATTCATGGGGAACCTGTACGTGTAGGGAGGAGGGAGAAACTACAAGGTAAACGTAGCATTGAGGAAAAAAATAGCCAGAAATTAATGCTGCATTTCTTACAAGTGCCCCTATAACACCTAAGCTTGCTTTCAAAAATATCTTTCCATGTCGGTCAAATCTCTGCGAGGAGGGCAGTCTCTTTAAGATTAGTGGGACACAGGAAAAGAAGACAGATGGTTACAGCCATGTAAAAAATTTTAATGGTTAAAAAAGCAAACACAGTAAAAGACAAACTGCCAAACAATTGGAGCAGAAACAAGTTACCATCTTTTTCCTGTGCACTGCATATAAATGAAGTAAATAAGACCAACGTAGGAAACAAAATTTACCAGTGGACAGAGGATATGAGCAGATGGAGGCAGAGAGACTCTGTCAAACAAAGAGAAATACAAATGGACATTAACAGGAGCTCACTGTTCCCCTGTCAAGTTAGCAAAGCTGACAGAAGCAGGCCACCGGGTGGGGGGGGGGCAGGCACAGGGTGGCCCATCTCCTCAAAGCAGCTCCCTTAGAAGGAGGGAACATGCTGGATGCGGCCGCCAGGGGCGCAGGAGAGCAGACAGGTGGGGCTTCCGCCACTTAGCTGTGTGACCCCAGGGGGCTGACCAGTCTACCCCTCAACCTCCTCACCTACAGCCTGGGCACTGACAGCTTTATCACGATTGGCCAAATCCCCTGCAAAACGCATCAGTATCGACCGGCATTCTCAACAGTGCAGCCTGTGACCCCTTCACGTGGCTTCTAGGAGTCTACCTCAGAGAAATGACCCCAAAGAGGAAAGAAAGCTTTATGAAGAAACACTGTAATCTTATTTATAAAAGCAACAAACTGGAAGCTATCTACCCAAGAATGGTCATTAATGAGCTGTTCCCTTGCTATTCGAAGCCCAGGCCCTGCCCGTTCTGAAAACACCAGGAGTCCCTATAAATAACTCTGGGATGTACTGAGCCCACTCTGAGAGGATGCACTGGACTCACATTAGAGAGATTCAAATGCACCCAACTAGGCTGTAACTGCCTTTTTTTTTTTTTTTTAGATTTTTTATTTATTCATTTGAGAGAGAGTGTGCAAGCAGCAGGGGAGGGGCAGAGGGACAGGGAGAAGCAGGTTCCCCACTGAGCAGGGGAGTCCAACGTGGGACTCGATCCCAGAACCCTGGGATCATGACTGACTGAGCCATCCACACGCCCCTATAATTGCTTAATAAATTAGGAAAAACTAACTTTACAATGCCTGTGCAGGTTTACATCATAAACATTTTCTCTTCTTGAAGACAAAACATTTGGTATAATTAACTATGCTTTTAAAAAAAAAAAAAAAAGGCTAGAATGTACATTCCACATGTTAACAGGGTTTGCATGGAAGTTGGTAGGCTTTCTCCCAGTCTCTGTCCCAAAGGGACTTCCATTCCTGCTCCTTGGGCTGGAAAGAGAGGGATTGTCCTGGAAGTCTGCAGTGGTGGGATTCAGGGTGCCTTCAAGTGCAGGCAGGACATATGGGAAGAAAAAGAGGAAACTCTTGGCTTATCTCTCATACTTCTCATTTTGGTTTCCTTCCCCAATCTGCCTACTACTATCTTTTAGTGTCCTCAAAACGCCACTCTGTATATTCTGCCTAGTGTTTTTGACTTGCATTCAGTGGGAAACAGCATGGAGTGTGCTTCTTCCACTGAAACTGGCTATAAACACCTCCCCCATTAGCAGGCTTTTGAATGTTCATTTTTGAAAGCAGAGATATTTGGGGGGGGACATTCACATGCTCATTTTCTCAGTGGACACTACAAAGCTGTGACAAGAGATCTCCGATCTATACCACTATGTGAATCACAGTCTCCTAGGGACACAGAAAAGTCAGTTTTTGGTAAAAATCAAGCAATTTTCTTCAATATCTAATGAATGGCTAAGAAATTAAGTAAACTGGCCAAATCACTTAAGCAAGAACAAGGCACAGAAAGCAAGTCCAGGCAGGAGAGGGTTCTTAACACCACAGACCACTCTAGTAGTTAGAAACCAGGCAGCCTTTGGTTTGTAAAAAACCAAAAAACAAAACAAAACAAAAAACCAAAAAATAAAAACAGTATTTTTTCAGTGCTGACTAACAGCGCTCTGACGATAATTCATTCGCCATCCTTCGGTTTGCAGAGGGCCCGGTGTCCTGCATTTGAAGAGCAGGGACATGCACTGAGCTTCACCCCCTACAGGCCCAGGAGGGGAAACCTGGAACCAGATCTCATCACATGATGCTGCACCAATCTGTGGCTTTGGCAGAACTGTGACGAATGGCTCAAAGTGAGCCATCCTCGCCCCTTTCCCAGGCCTCACCTCACAGCAGCCCTGGGGAGTCACACCGCAGGTCCTGCTCCCTGGCTGTTCAGAGCCGGAGCTGGGAAGGGGGTCCGAGTTCTCGGACACCATCTGCGGACGATCTAGAAAACCGCACGCCACCTGCATGGGGCCGGTCTCCCCCCCCTCCCCCGACCCAGCTTGCACAAACCACGGCCTGGACACACATAAAGTAACTTTTCCTTGAGCAGCTTCGTACCTCACGGAGGTAATACCTGCTATCATGACCCGGGCATCTCTCAAAGTAAGCATTCATTCATTCATTCATTCATTCAAAGAACCCACCTACCACCACCAGGGCAAGGAGCTTTTTGTCGCATTCCTGAAGAACCATCTCACTGCCACACAGAAAACTCACTCTCGTCTATCCACGCCAAGCCCAGAAAGCTGCTCTGAAACTCGCAGACCACAGTCCACACCCACTACGGACCCGGCATCGAGGAGCGGAAGGATCTGCAGAACCCAGGTCAATCACGCCCCGGGCAGCCTGCCACTGAGAAGCACGCACCACACGCTGTGGTCTCCCCTCACCTTCAGCTCCCTCACAACAGAGCCAACACCGGCAGAACTCTGCCACTCCCTGGATTTCACCTGGCACACAGCCCTCCTAACTAGTGACGGGCACCAGAACTAACAGGAGTAAGAGAATGTCTTTCCGTGTGACCCTGAGGCCTGCACGGAACAGGCAGTGTGTTCACAAGCTCTGGGGATCATAGCGGCCTCATCATCTCACACCTGTGCCCTCACCAACTCTCACACCTTCTTACTCTCACCTGACTGGGCAGGGAAAAGGGACCGGTGGGGTGGTTTTACGTAAGAAAACATTAGTTTTCGTTCGTACAGAGATGCCAACTTTTCGACTGAGTTTTCCCATTAGTTATCTCGTCCTATCCTCCCCAGGCTGTCAGGTGGCTGGTGCAGAAGTCATGAGGTCCGTTTTGCAGATAAGCAAATGAGCAGAGAGGTCTTTCTGTTTCCCACAGTGAGTCAGCTGGGATCAGATCCAGATCCTTCCTCTCACCCAAGCAAGCTTGCCTCTGCCTCCCCCAGTGACGGAGCCCGAATGGCATCCCCAGGCCGCTGCTGCTGTTCTCACGAAATCCCATCCACCACACACGTCATTCTGACGACGCAGGTGCACACCAGTATTCCCAGAGATCCTTTTTTCCCCGAGTGTTTTTTTCCTTTTAAACCAAAGTTCCCCATTTCTATAAAAGTTATTTTCACGGAAATCCTTCACACCAATTGTTCATTTTCTGCCTTCTCAAGCACGGTGTTTTCAACTTGACTGTAACTTTCCTTGCTTCACGCTGTGCTGTGTTCGAGCAATGCTCCAAACGTCTCCGAGTCTGCTTTCACGGGAGCAAGGACGAGCGCACATCCAACCCTAGCCCCAGGTCAGGCTGAAGCGTCTGGGGGGGCACCCTGCCTGTTCTCATCTTCAGAATTCTCTCCTCTGTAGCACGGCAAGAACTACCTTTCCTCGCCCTCAGCCCTCACCACCCGAAGTAAGAGGATCTCTGGCAGAAGTGACCACTGACATTATAAAGTGCTGTCCCAACTTAAGGCAGCACCCCAATCCCCAAGCCCTTCAGGGAGAACTCCATGCCTAGCACCCAGCACGCGAAATCCGGGGCGTGCTCCTCGAACACGCAGCCCTCACGGATTCTCATCCGTGGTCACAAGAGACTTTTCTGAACTCCTCCTCCATGTGGGAACTGCCTCATTCCTGGGAAGATTTTGCCTCATCCACAAACATCGTATCCACCTCCACTGATCTGAAGGAGAGATTTCACTGCATATATCCTCTCAGAACTTACATATGCAACTTCAAAAACGAGTTTTCCCTCCATTAAGCTCCGAGGATTTGGGGCTCTGTCCGTTATCAAATGTCTCCATCCATTCTTCTACTAGGCTGGCTTTTTTATTTTGGGGGGAGGAGGGCTGCCTCTATAATTATCAGCAATGAAACACTAATCCCCAACCAGCCTTCCTTCCCCCCCAAGTAAAAACTTTAACATTTTTTTCAAGGCCTCTAGTAAGGAGACTTACCAAAGCTTCATGAAATCTCGAAGTCATTCACCCATGTTCTTACTTGTCCCATTAAAGAAATCCAGCATGTCAGAAAGGCATGATTACTTTTTAACAAAATTATCTTTGCTGTTAAGTGTTGGGGAGATACTTTCACCCTACCTGTTTGTGAAGTAAAAATTAAAAAATTCCCTCAGATTTTCGTTAGGAAACTTCTAGAAAGATCTACAGAGTACAGATCTTCCTCGACTTACGACGGTGTCACAGCCCAATAAAACTATAGTGAGTTGAAAATATCCTAAGTCAAAAATGCATTGACTATCACCAACCCAGCAAAGCTCAGGGCTTAGCCTCACTGACCTGAAACACACTTAGAATGCTCCTGTTAGCCTGCGGTTGGGCCCAACCATCTAATGCAAAGCCCACTTTATGACCAAGTGTTGACTGTCTCATGGATCGTACTGAGTACTGTCCCCGAGCAAGGAGCACAGAGGCTGGCCAGGCACTGAGGCTCCAGCCTCACCAGAAAGGAGGGCTAGCCCAGGAAAAGATCCGAATTCACAAAATTTGATGCACGGCTCCTACGGCATGCGTGTCGCTTGCCCACCACGGTAAACTCAAACACTCGTAAGAGGGGCCACTGTGGGCGGGGATCGTCTGTATAACGAACAGCCCCAGACCCTTCACTTAGACTCATCGATTATCAGCATTTTGTCACATTTGCTTCTTCCTCGCTCTCTTCTCTCCTGGACCACGTGAGAACAAGCTGAATATACTAGGATGCTTCACCCCATACGTAACAACAAGAACAGTTTCTTCCATTGCCACATTCCTAAATGCGCAACAATGAGGCAAGAGGATCGCAGTTTACAGACATCCTGACTCAGGCTCCCGAAGGTCTCAGCAAGTCCTTTAGCGTGTCTATAACCCCAATCCAGGGTCCAGCCAGAGGATACATTTCGAGGCTACTTGACATAGTCTTTTTTTTTTAATTTAATTTTTTTTATTTTATTTTATTATTATATTATGTTAGTCACCATACAGTACATCCCAGGATTCTGATGCAAAGTTCGATGCTTCATTAGTTGCGTATAACACCCAGTGCACCATGCAATACGTGCCCTCCTTACTACCCATCACCAGCCTAACCCATTCCCCCACCCCCCTCCCCTCTGAAGTCTTCAGTTTGCTTCTCATAGTCCATAGTCTCGCTACTTGACATAGTCTTAATTTTTCTGTTTCTCAGTCTTTGTTTTTAGACAGTGACATTTTTGAAGAGTCCAGTCTAGTCTCTTTATACAACGTCCCTCAATTTGGTTTTATTGGATTGTTTCTTTGTGCTCAAAGTCAGGTTCAATGTGATTGGCAGGAATATTACAGAAATGGTGTGTCCTCCATAGCACATCACATTGAAAAGCATCTGATATCAACTGTCCTGTGACTGGTTTGGTCACGTGGCTATGGGAGTGTCCGCCAGATTTCTCCACTGAATACACACCTCTGTCCCTCTCTAATTAATCAGGAATTTGTGTTTTTCTTAATTTATGTAAATAGGATACCCCCAACCTTTCTTCACCCAGTGGCCTCAGGACCCACTCTTGGTTCCTGCTGGAATTACTACTGTAGTCACTGCAGATGGCAGTTTTCTAATTCTAATATTTCTTTTCCATCTAGGAGTTGAACTTTTTTGCCCTTAACATTAATTTTTTAAAAGGTTTTTTTTTACTAATGTATTATAATTATTGCCTTTATTTCACTGGGTACTCCAACAATCTCAAACCTGGCCAACGGGAACCTCTCCAGCAGGAAATACGGCTTCTGAATGAACACCCTGGCCTGCGGTGTCCAGGCAGCTCCGGCATCCCTCCCTCAGGACGTGAGTCCCACCGTCCACCCGACTGCATGGTGACACAATGGATAATGCTTCACGGAGACTCGCTCCTTGGAATGCCTGCTGGATGCTTTCTGACTCTGGTGACCTCTTCACATAAGCTGGCTGCTGCCATGTTGAAACCTCTGTCCCCTTCCCCACGTCCCCCAAACACGGCTGTCTCTGCCCGGCCCACAGCACCACGCCAGTGCAGCCTCACCTGCCTCCCTCAAGCACACAACAGAGACGCAGCCCGACTCCTTGCCTCATCGCTTAAGAACCCGCGGTACCTGGGAGGCAACGGGCCGGTCGAGTGTCCCTGAAGCAAATGCAGTCTCCCCCCAACGCCCTCGGGAGGACTGAATGCGAACAGGGCGACGGGGATCACAGGTGGCAGCAATGGGGACGTAGGACTGGTGTCACTGTGGGATCCTCCATCCTCCCTCCCAAACAGCTTCCTTCCTGTATTGTGGGGGATCCTTCTAAGGGACACACGTGACCCCATCATGCTTCTCCTCCTCCAACCGCTCCTGGCTTCCTAACTCCTTAAAAGGGTGACAAGACCCCTTCAAGTCTCTCCACACATCCTCTCTGGCTTTATCTCTGGCTGCTCATCACAGGGTCCCACACACAGCGCCACCCCCTTGCCCAGACCCCCTCTACACCCTTCTGCCCCTCAGCTCCGCACAGCAAACTCCTACTCATCCCTCTGAGACCTGGCTCAGACGGCATCCCCTCGGCACAGTCGACACCCAGCGGTGTTCACCACTTTCTGGGGGCGCCACACGCTGTCACAGGCAGGACTCAGTGAGTCAGAGCAATCTGCTGGCTTATGTGTCTGTCACGGCATCTGCGTGCCCAGGAGGGGGACACCTGTGGTATCGATTTGTGGGTCCTCAACATTTACCCCACACAAGGCCGGTTCTCTAGAAATGCTTGTTCAGGAAACACTCTACCTGCTTGGGCATCAAAACAATCTCCCCGCCTCACAATCCAGGAGAGCGAGTCTCCCTGGTGATGGCCCTTAAATAAAATCATTTAGGGGGCTCCCGGGTAGCTCTGTCGGTCCAGAGTCCGACTCTTGATTTCAGCTCAGGTCATGCTCTTAGGGTTGTGGGATCGAGCCCTGTGTCGGGCTCTGCACTGGGTGTGGAGCCTGAGATTCAGGAAAACAAAATAAGAACAAAAAACCATTTAGAAAGTTTACAAAATGTAAAACTGCATATATCAAGCATACACTATAAAGAAACAGGAACAACTGTACAGAAAGCACAATCAGAAACATGAAGACAAACGTACATAAAGGACTAATATAGAAACGTCAACAGTAAATAGGGCCAGCAGTGACGGTAAAAATTTTCCTCTTTTTGTATTTTTTAATTTTAATTTTAAAATGGAAATAATAATCTTTTTAAGAGAGAAAAAAATAATTTAGTCCATTTTTTTTTTTTTTTTTTTTTTTTGGTCCCTGAAAAAGGAAAAGAATCGTGGAGAGAGACAGAGGAAGGTGAAGAGCTTCACGATGGGGAAGGCTCTGGAAATTATCTGCAAGGAACAGTTAAAAGTGAGAACAAACAAAAAGGCCGGTTATGCTGACGGTAAGACACAGGGAGGTGAGCAGAAAAGGAGGTAAAATCAGGCACAATTTAGGTTCCATGCACTTGAATGGATCGACATGAAGCTGCTTTGGTAACAAATGCTGGTAAGGGTCGCGGGAGCGGATCACAGCACCAAGGGCGGTCAGGGCAGGAGGCGGCCTGCTACACTCACACTGCCCCGAGGGCATGAGAACGCCCCAGAAAGGTCACGTGGTCCCCAAGAGCGCAGGGCCTTTCGTCCTGGGAGCCTGGGGTTGCGCCAGAGCAGAGGCCCTGGAACCTGGGGACGGGGCCAGCACCACTCAGCTGCGGGGTGCGGGAGGGGCTCTGACCTCTCTCGTGCGTGTGACGCAGGATCACTGACAACAGAGGAGGCTACGAAGCCCTTCTGTCCTTACTTTGTCCTCTCCTGTCCCGCAGAACCGTTACGGGCCCCATGCCACCCAACACAGCCCATGGCCACCAGGAGGCTCTTCCTGGCTCAGGAGAGTCATGCCACCGAAAACACGGTGTCACAGGAGCGCGTGTCCCTGCTCTAATTAGCCCCCTCTTCTCCAAGGTTTGCAAACCTAAGGTCACCGTGGAGACCACAGAACACCTCACTCCAAACAGAGCCACGGGTTCACTCCTGCAACTACTAAGATGAGAGCTGAAAACAGCAGGCATTATTCCCTCAGTCGGCCGTAGGTTGTCTGTGTATCGGGGCCCAGGGTGGGGTGTTTTTTTTTTCCTTTCAGAGTTCGCTACAACAGTTAGAAAAACTTTCTTACAGGAAGCTAAGAATGCTGAAGAATTCTCACATATTTCTGCATTTTTTTTTTTAATGGAATCCTAAACAACGGTGCCAAGATGACAAGAGGGTGTGCTCCGCCCAGTCCACAAGCTCCCAGCAGCGCAGCTCTGATGAGCTCAGCAGGCAGCAGGCTAATCCAGCATCAGACGCCCGACAGCCCCCGCCGCGAGCCCATCCCGCCTCCACGAGGCTCCGGGACAAGCGCGGCCCGAACCGAGCACACCAGCTTTCCCCGTGGCTCATCTCTGTGGCAGGAGCACTGCCGGGAGGAGGCCCGCTCTCCGTCCTCCTCATTTCCCACAACCGCTTCTCCAAGCCACTACATCTTGTCAGGTGAAGCGCGCACCGCCATCAAATGAACGAACAATGGGAACAATCTTCATGATTACTCCTGCAGGCCCGCTGGGCCGCTTTTCTTAGAAGCCACACGGACTGAGTACTGCCGTCAAGGGAAGAATTCAGTATGCCAACGATGGGGCTTAACAGGACGGCAGAACCAAGTTCAAGGGCACGTTAGACAGTACGGCTCAACTCCTCATGCAGGCCTGCGAAGGGAATGGTCAGCAGACAGGTCAGACGTAGGGGACGGAGCCTGGTGACGACATCAGCTTCTCTTCTTACCTCCGTGTGGCATTTTGCACCCACAGAACCCCTATGTGTCGCCGCCACTCAGAGAGCTCCTGAGGACAGACCCAGAAAGTGTCCTCCGTGCCGTGCTGCCCATCAAGGCCCAGAGGCCCTGAGAGGTAAACACAAGTGCCACACGGTGGGGCCGCGTGGTGCAAGCCCAGGCCGCCTCCAACCTCCATTCTTCCTACGACTCAGCCTGAGAAGCCCCCTTGCTGGGCAACGGTTCAGGGGCAGGCTGCTCTGGGGAGACCCCGAATGGAGTCACTGGACCGGATAACTCTTAGGGAGGCTCCTTTCAGTCCTGACCGATGAGCTCCGGGGCCAGGCTGTGAAGCAGCCACACTGGCCTCTGGGACCCTCTCTGGTGCCCCCTCTCCCTCTGACATGGCTCCCAGGGCGGCCATCTAGCCCTCACTGGCCACGGATTCCTTGGACTTGGGCCGCCAGGCCTCCCCCAACTCTTCCATCCAGCCTCAGAAATCACCCTGTCTCACTGTGCAGTCTTCCTGCCCACAGAGGTGAGACCAAACTGAATCAAGTCTCCAGAGTCCACTTTCTATCTAGAGAAGAAATGGAGCAGAGAAAAAAGCTCATCGACACGACAAAGAATCAAACTGAGAAATCCAGAACATGGGCCATTCCACAGAACAACCCACCTCATCTCTACAAGTTACGGACAGGGTTAAAAAAAAAAAAAAGGGAGAAAGGACTGCCCTAGAATTAGAGATTTAAAAGACACAGTAACTAAATGTAAAGATGTTGGCTCCTAATTTATACAAGTCTTTTTTTTAAAAAAGGCATTTTTAAGACAATCAAGATATTCCATGTACTGGTTATTGCCAAGACCAAAAACTTTCCATTGATCATGTTGACTATACCAACAGCATTAAAGTTATCCATAAAATGTCCAAAATTTTCAGATGCATACTAAAGCACATAGCCATCAAATGACACTGACATTTGTTTTAAAATACTTCCAAAAAAAAAAAAATGAGATGAAGCAAATGTAGCCAAGTCTTGGTAAGTACTGGGTCCGGGTGTTGGGTATATGGAGGTCCCATGTATGAGCTTCTCTACTCTGGGAGATACATATGAAAATTTTCAGAATAAAAATTGTTTTCGGGGCGCCTGGGTGGCTCAGTCGTTAAGTGTCTGCCTTTGGCTCAGGGCGTGATCCCGGAGTCCTAGGATCCAGCCCCATATCAGGCTCCTCCGCTGGGAGCCTGCTTCTTCCTCTCCCACTCCGCCTGTCTGTGTTCCCTCTCTCGCTGGCTTTGTCTCTCTCCGCCAAATAAATAAATAAAATCTTTTAAAAAAAATTGTTTTCTGTATCCTTTCCTCCAAGAGCCTGTTCTACAAGAGAAGTAACTAGATTTTAACTAATGATTTTTGCTAAGCTGTGCTTACGTTTCATCCCCTCCTGTGTTTTTTTACTTAAAAATATCCCAATTTCCAAATGACCATCCTGACCCCAGTCAGGATTTCTAGCAACACCGTACACAAGTGGAATGTTTGGGCTGGGTTTTTTTTTGCACAATTCCTGCTGTGACCTCTGTCTTTACCAAGAAAAACCACAACTATTTATAGCCACGGGACCTTGGCTGCATTTGCGGATGACTCAGGCAGACTCTCTGAGCGCCAATGCTAACCAAGCTTGGGCTTGCTGGCAACTGCATGGTGTGCCAGAGCGAGGTCTTGGGGGCGGAACCAGACTAGGGAGAATGTCTACACAGCACAACCCTTCCACGTCGCATCCACGACTGTGGGCTTGACCCGGCACGCCACGTTTCCTGGTGGAGAAATTTCCCCATGCACAGACTTCAAGAAGCTCAACTGAACTTGGGCAAATATCCCAACTGTCAGCCTACTACTGAGAACACACTGCTTATCAAGCCAGCCTCCCACCGAGACTCCACACCATTGGACCCCCACTGATAATAAGACATTTCCTATAACCAGGAACCACAGGCAGTGCTCCAGAACTTTCACAGAGGCTGGAGAAGACGTGAGGCTGGCTTCTTGGAAGGAAGAGGGAAAGAGACGGAAGGGGCAGGGTGGGGTGGGGCGGGGTGCTGACAGAGATGATGGGATTACTCATTCTTTACGACAGCTTCCCCAGAGTTCAGTGAAGAGTCGGAAGCAAAAACACAGTGAAGTAGGGAACCAGGTACCTCCCTGAGCACACACCTCAGTCTAAGACAGACGGGGACGCAGTGCAGCGTGTAACTTACAGGCATCCAAAATTTCAAATGATGAAGACACCACTTTGAAAACCTGGTGCATTTTTCTGCTCTCCTTTTCCCAGTTCTAGCAGACAGACCCTCTCTTCTGGGAAGAACAAAAGTGAAAGGAGATGGAACTGAAAGGACATGGGTGTTTTACCGACTCTAGTGCACCACGGCACCCCGCATGCTCCCAACCTAGCCAAGAAGACCGTTCCTACTGCATTGGAGCTTTGTGGCCGGCGAACGTTTTTAAAACTGAATCTTCTGCTACTTAGTTCAAAAACCCCAGTGGTCTCCCTAGCTGGAAGCACTGCAAGGTAAAGGTTAGGGGTCAGGAGCATTTTGTGAACCTGATGGAAAGACAGAGCCAATGAGAGAGGAATAGAGTTTATTTTAAAGAAAGGCCTCTGTGCTACTAGACAATATCAACATGGCAAAACATGCCTCCAGGGAACAGTGACCCTGTCTGGGTGGGTGGAGGGTGCAAAGGGGACAGGGACAGTGTCTCTTGCACTGCCATTATAGATCGCCATGGCAGGGATTAACAGAAAGAAGGGAAAACATACCACTGGAAGCCAAACTTTCCATCCGAGAGAGGGAAAATGCATCCAAAAGCTCTTGGATCCATGTCAAGGGAGCAAATGATATTTTAAACGTCTGGCAGGAAACCAAAAAGCTACACCCACATGCAGAGCCTCCCTGCGTCCCGCACACTAACTAGACCACGTACACTCCCCGCTCAGGTTCACTGGCCGGCTCGGAGATTTTGAGAAGCGGGGAGAGGGGGGCGCCCTGCCACATTGCTTAGTAACATTCCCGGATAAAGATGCAGGGCTTTGACAATATTCTAAGGCAACGGTCACCTCTGGCCTCAGTCAGAGGACCCCTGGGCAGGAGGACAGACAGACAAGAAGGGCGATCACAGGGAGCAGAGGTTTACCTTCGGAGAGCAGTTGAAGTGCATGCCGGGCACTGGGAGGGTGGTCACGTACATTGTGATACAGCGATACAGGTACAGCGTGCCGACTATGCAGAAGAATCTTCTGCTGATGATAGACCTAGAGGAAGGGAGAAACAGGGCACTCGGTCATGACTCTGCAGGTGCAGTGAGGCTGTCCGTGACCCGACATACCAACCCCCAAATCACTCGAGAACTGGAAATAGCAACGTGATAACCAGAGCTAACAGGAGATTGAGGTGAGGATTTTGAGAATGAGGTTGTGGCTTCTCATTCTTTTAACGTGAAGGAGTGGACAGGGCTCTCCGCTGCTGACGAGGCAGCCTGAGGCTTACACCCGAGCTGAGCTGACGTTCCCCCGGTGGGTCAGTGGGGCCCATTCTGATCCATCCCAGCCGACTCCGCACCTGTGCTTAAACAATTAGAGAGTAGAGTGTGTTTTCAGTCATTAAAGGGAAGATACTCAGAATGCAAAAGTGGCATTAAAATGAGAATTCACAATTTTTCTGACCTTGATTGAGTCAGACACGGAACAATTTTACTCGTACAGATTCTCTTAGCTTATCTCCATCTGAGAAAGTATGATGTCGAGAAAAGAGCCTGTCTGGTCAACAGCATCTGGCCCCCACCTCTCTCCACATGTGACCTCTGTGGCCGTGGGACAGGCCACTGACAGAGGACCCTCAGTTTCTGAATCCGTAAAGTGAGGACAACATTAGATATCATGTATGGAAAGCCCCAGCCTCAAATATCTAGGTTATATGGATGAATAACAAAATAAGCAAGAAACAGAAATCTTTTCCATTTCAAGCTGATGAGTCCTTCTAATGAAATTATTGGATATTCACATGTGAACAAGTATACTGAGCTTGGTGACTTCGCCCAGCTTCAAGTTCCCCATAGGTTAACTTGAATTAGATGAAGTTGTACTAGCTTCAGTGTATCCTTGGACAAAAAGGTTCTCTCCCTTTCTACTCCTACCCTGTTTTTCTGCAGTCCCGTGGGCTCCTCTTTCTCGACTGGGAGGAGTTCAAATGTTTCCCTGGCCTGGGACACCCTGAGTTGGATATACAAAAAAATCTTAGAAACAATGGACAGGCTTTCCTCTCAGATACTGAACATTTAATCAACTAATTTATAGCATAGCTCTATTCTTACATAGAACGGACATTCCTACTGAAGTGTGTCTTCGGAAGAGAACTGGTATCATCTGCATTTTTTTGTTTAAACAAGAGGAATAAAGTAATGTGACAGTTGTGTGAATAAAAAATTTTAAAAAATAGGGGCACCTGGGGCTCAGTCAGTTAAGTGTCTGCCTTCAGCACAGGTCATGATGCTGAAGGCCCGGGACTGAGCCCCACACTGGGCTCCCTGCTCAGCAGGGAGTCTGCTTCGCCCTCTGCCTCTGCTGCTCCCCCTGCTTGTGTGTGCATGCCCTCTATCAAATAAATATATAAAATCTTTAAAAAAATTTTTTTAAATACCCCATGCAACCCTCCTGGCATTTCATTCCTAAGTGCAGCAGTTCAAGTGGGTTACTCAGGATGTATGGATAGAGCTCCGTGTGTTGCCTCCAGACCCAGATTTCAGAAACTGGGTCAGACTTGCTCACCACAGCGGCAGTATTACTTTCTCCTAGTAAAGCTGTGCATGCCACCTCTGAGGACAAGAATTTATTCAGCATAAAGCTGTCTTGCAAAGGGATGTGCCTTTAATTTTAAGTATGACAAAAAGCACAATATAATTAAACAATATAAAGAGGAACAATGCTAGAGAATAATACTAACCCTATAAATGTCTGACCAAGAATACTCGAAATATTTGGCCAAGGTGAATTTTCCATTGTGAGATAGAAGGGTCACCTTTCTTCAGAAGCAAACGCCCTCTTCTAGCCCTCCTGTCCAAATAAATTATTTCCAATTTCACTTGAACCACCCAAGAAAGATCTAAGACAGACAGCTGTTACATTTGGGGTGAGGGACCCCGTGGCCCTAGGTGTGTGGGGTGGGTCAAGCGGGGTGGGTGTTTTTTTGATAATCACCTGTGACCCACAAAGAATAACCAGCCCCTAAAAAGGAAGTAAGCCACTGAAGGTGTTATCAAGAGAGATGTTAAAATGATGTAAGCTCCCCGTTAGCTTTCTATAGACGACCACCCCTAAAGGCCCTCTCCGGCAACCTTGTTGGGACCCCTCTCACTCTTGAGAGCTTTTTCTGTATCTTCACTTAATAAACGTCAATCGCTTTACTTAAAAAAAGAAAGAAAAGAAAAGAAAAAAGCAAGCAAGCAAGCTGTTAGGTTTATCTAGGTCTGTTTATCTCTTTAGGAAAGACAAACAAAGTGACCACTATCAGTCCACTTGAGTGAAGATTACAATTAAGATTGCAAAACAAGTTTAAAAGTACCAAACACTGGGGGTGCCTGGGTGGCACAGCGGTTAAGCGTCTGCCTTCGGCTCAGGGCGTGATCCCGACGTTACGGGATCGAGCCCCACATCAGGCTCCTCTACTATGAGCCTGCTTCTTCCTCTCCCACTCCCCCTGCTTGTGTTCCCTCTCTCGCTAGCTGTCTCTATCTCTGTCAAATAAATAAATAAAATCTTTAAAAAAAAAAAAAAGTACCAAACACTGAAGATTCAGCCACAATTACTCTCTGACTTGAAGTGAAAAAGTCAAGCAACTCTTCCATGTGACTTATCAATATTAACAAGGCGATAAGTTGAAAGCAGCTGTTTGTAAGAATCGTATCTTTGGCATTTACTTAACTTTTTAAAGATTAATCTTAGAAGAGCTTCGATATATAATGTTAAACCAGGCTCTTCTCGCACAAGCTTTAAAAAGCAGGTTATAAAAATGTTTCAAAGAATTATATGCACTTAAAGTGTTTATTTCCTTCATCAAAGAACTTCACACATGAGAATTTTTATTTACTTAGAGGTTTAAAAGTTCAAGTGTGGGGGCGCCTGGGTGGCACAGCGGTTAAGCGTCTGCCTTCGGCTCAGGGCGTGATCCCAGCGTTGTGGGATCGAGCCCCGCATCAGGCTCCTCTGCTATGAGCCTGCTTCTTCCTCTCCCACTCCCCCTGCCTGTGTTCCCTCTCTCACTGGCTGTCTCTATCTCTGTCGAATAAATGAATAAAATCTTAAAAAAATAAAAAATAAATTAAAGTTCAAGTGTGTGTGCTTGCCCCAGCAGCACATATACTAAAATTGGGACAACAGAAGTTCAAGGCGTGTTTAAAAAAAAAAAAAAAAAAAGGTTTAGTATATGTGCTGCCGAAGCGAGCACAAAAAAAAGGTTTAAAGTGGTTAAAAATACAACAAGGCAACAAAAAAGCCACAGAATTAGTGTTAATGAGGTATTACGCGAGATGAAGCAAATGCCAAGAACAAGACACTGTTGTAATTCTTCAAACCACAATGGTATTCTCCTTCGTGGGGTCATCTCTCTTTTCACGCTGGAAAGAAGCCCCTCCCCAGCCACTCCCGCTGCCTAATGACCGTGCCCTTGTCCGAGACTTGCATTTGGCCTCAGTTCTCTATTAGTCTCTCAAGGGTTTGGGTAATGGGCTCTTAACTACTTTTCCTGAGAGAGAGAGGAAAAAAATCCTTATTTGTTAAAAATGATTATAAGGAAACATGAAAGAAGTGTTACTATTTTAGAGAGAACTATCACCGACTTGCTGGAAGAGCATGTTACAGCTATAACAGGTGACTTTATTAAACTTTTTAACATCCTTTACAAAAAAAGTGCTCAAAACCTCATTAAACACTACCATAATTAGCAACAGTACATTGTTTTTGGTGTTTGGCGCGATGGTCTAAAATTCTGAAGAAAAAGAATGGTGAGAGACATCAACACAACAGCGTGCAAAATTAAAATACTGGAAAGTTCTTTTGCTTCCTGCAAGTTGTCTCTTGCAACTAATCCACGGCCAGAAAACATACAGCAAGTCTTCCAGAGGTCACCCCTGGTCTGCAAGCTCTTTAGGCTCCCGGCTTTGGGAAACACAGACCCCCGACACACGGCAAGGGAACGAAGCAATAATTCCAAACCCAGCGGCAACAAATGAGCGGGAGCGCATGTCATCGTGGGAAGAGTCAGGGAGACCCCCAGCCCTGGCGCGGTCATGGAAGCCAGGGCGTGATTCAGGTCCGGGACCAGCTACTAGGGCAGGATGCGTCGCGTGGACCAGGCACGTGGAGCTCACCACCACAAACCTGCTAGCTCCACCTTTAACAAGGGCTCACATGGTGACTTGGGCCATTTGGATTACTCTCCTTGGAAATTCACTTCCTCACCAGCAAAAGCATGCCTCGCCTCTTCCTTATGAATCAAAGCAATGCTACTGAGGTGTTTTCCAGGCTGTTAACAGCAGCTAGGGTTTTGCCGAATTTCTCCTATATGCCAAGCACTGTGCCTTCAAGCCTTAGCACTGTCTTCAAGCAACCTGGAATGCAATGTGCTCCTTGTCTCACAGATGGGAAAACTGAGGTTCCGAGTGCAAGCTGACGTATCAATACATCACGCAACACAGAAAGACTCAGGGAATGGTGTCGGATTGTGTAAGAAATCCCAATTTTACCTGAGATGGCTTCGTGTGTGCTTAGAGATCAGCTGACATCCTACCACATTTAAGTTAGGTTTAAAAATCTATTTAACTCAGGGGCACCTGGGTGGCGCAGTCAGTTAAGTGTCCGACACTTGGTTTTAGCTCAGGTCATGATCTCCTGGCATCGGGCTCCAGACTCAGCACAGAGACTACTTGGGATTCTCTCTCCCTCTGCAATCCCTGCTCGCATGCACATGCTCTCTTTCTTTCTCACATAAACAAACTCTTAAAAAGAAAATCTACTTTACTCAGATTTTTCACTGTGTTTTATGTCATATTTCATAGGGACCAGAACTCCCCAAAATAAGAATTTTGATAATACTTCAATAACTGTGTTAATTATGAAAGTACTGAAACAAATCCTTCTAGATCTCTAACATGAAATGCTCCCACTTTCCGTCACCGTTTGCAGACTGTGCCCAGCTACGCTTACAGCCCCGATGTTTACTCGGTCCATCTAAAACTGTAACACGTCTCGGCATTCTATCTCACCTGGACTTCTTCTTCCACCTGCTGTCCCTAATTCCACCCGTGCCTCCCTAAAATCCATTCCACACGGACCCGCAAGAATCGGTTTTTGGAAAAAGATAAACTATGTCCTTTGAAAACCTTCAATGGGGGCACCTGGGTGGCTCAGTTAGTTAAGCATCTGCCTTTGGCTCAGGTCATGATCCCAGGGTCCTGGGATCAAGTCCCGCATCAGGCTCCCTGCTCTGCAGAGAGTCTGCAGCTTCCTCTCCCTCCACCCCTCCCCCTGATCATGCTTTCTGTCAAATAAATAAATAAAATCTTAAAAAGAAAAAAGAAAAGAAACCTTTAATGGATGCCAAATACACTTTAAATAGAATCCAAATCCTTTACCAAGCCCAGGAGGCCCTGGATACGCTGGCCCACCTTCTCCGGCCTCCTCTCCCTCTGCTCTCTGCAACGTCCTCCAGATCTAACTCAGTATAGCGCTAATCTAAATTAGCGCTGCGAAGTCCCTCCCGCCGTAGGTGGGCCTGTATTACCAGGACACTCAGCCTTCTGTTTTAAAGTAAAGCCTCCCTTTACTTCCCTGCTATGAGCCCTTGGATTCCCTGGATTATGACAACTGCTCACTACTACCTACTGAGTTCAAACTCCCCTCGACCTGACCCCACAGCTACCTTACCTGTCTTATCTTGCAGACATAAAGCCCACTGCCCTGGGCAAAAGAAGCCCCGCATTATTCTCTCAAATCCTAGCTTCTTGCTTTTGCCCTAAATCTCTGTCTTGGCCTCTCCCATGATCCCATCTGCCGTAATCTTTGCCATCTACCCCAAATACCACTTCTGCCCGAAGCCTTCCAGTTGTCCCCAAATGGACAGACCCACTTCATCCTCCAAATCCCTAAGAGAACTTTGGTTATACTTTATGGTATTTTTAATTGTGCCACTGGCACCACCACTAGCAAGAGGGTCTCAATCCTTCTATCAGAGGACGCTCTTAAACACAGGCCTGCCGTACTCATGTTGTAGTCCCAGTGAGACTCCCGATGGTCCCTGCAACGCTGGCCATCACCACGCAGCTCTGTGCCTCACAACGTTGCTTCTTTACTCCCTCCAACAGGCCCTTCCTGCTTCTTCCCATAAACGTCTCTCCTTTAAACTCTTTCATAGATTGGCCAGAATTAATCTGCACTGATGCTCGCTTTGCACCCTTTCGGCCCGAACAGTAAAATTTACACTTGCTAAGATCGCTGCTTTCGTCCCAGTGGGACTGCAAACCCCTGTCCTCCGTCCTCCTTCCCCGTCTCCTCACAGCCCTCACCCGGGTCTCAACTGCTCCAGGTGGAGGGCCATGAAAACCCAGGGCTTAATCCAGTCCTATAGGAAAGAAGATTCCAAGGAAAGGTTTGTGAAATAAACAAAAGGGAAGGAAGAAATGTTGCAGAACAAAGTGTAAACATACACCTCTCCTGAGAAATCTAGAACTCATGTGATATTTCCTGGGTGCCCCCCACGGGGCGGACGGCACCATCTGTGAATCAGGAGAATGAGACATGCCCCTGGACCTGGCCCAGACGTGTGTCTGTACACGCAGAGCTCCTTTCTGCCTTTTAAAAAGCCAACTCAAAGAGATTCTATATCTTCGGTACTAATTATTTTAACCATGTTCCTGCTTAGCATCTACTATTGTCCCATTTTACAGATGGGAAAATTACAGTGTAAAGAGGTTAGGGACTAACCTAGGGCCAGAGTCAGTCAATGCGAACCATCAACAGGCCCTTGGTGTCTAGACTTGCAATTAGCTGCTCTTTTTACTAATGAACTTGTCAAGGTAAAGGGGAAAAAACGGTAACAGCTGAGATTTTTCTTTCTAAGCCCCATGTAAAAGATCTGCAGTATAATACAATCATCAATTAAGTGCAGGAAATGATCCACACCGGTTTAGGGAATCTGCAAAGAACAGATCACGTTATAAAACTGTCCCCACTCAACCCACTTTTTAAAAAAATATATCATTTCCTGGAATACAGATCATAACATCAGGAAGAAATTTTACTCTACAAGATGTGAAAGAACATCAATATGATCTACTTGAAACAGTTACGAAGGATTAAAGTCAGAAGCAGTTACATCTTGCTGCTGCTTCCGGCTATTAACAAAAATGAATACACGTGTGTGGGTATATACATGCGTGCATATTAACGCGTGTACGTAAAGCAAATATTTATGTGCACATACATAATGCACGTACACACGGTCTACCCAGTTCTACATAAACAGCTAGATACACACATACATGATGCACAGATGTCTACGTCCGCCCAGATCTCTCCCCCACCAACACCTACCACCGTGAACCCTCTCCCAGGGGCTGGCTCCCTCACGGCTAGCAGAACTGAACAGTTAACGTCTGCTCTGCGGCTAACGGATTAACCTTAGAAGTAACACACTCGTGTTCACAGAGGGTTTCTAAAACCACAATAAGCGTATCTCAGCAGCGGAGGCTAACACTTGGCGGATGTTAGGCCCAGTAAGTAGCACAGTTCAACACTCCATAGATGCCAGCGGCTGTTACGCCTCTTACTACACGTAGTAAGAGCACGTGTGCTGGGCATCATGTGGGGCCCGGGAGCAGAGCGGCGAGCGCAGTGGGCACAGAGCCTGCATTCTAGTGGACGAGGCAGACAGTAATCAAGATAAGTAAGTACAATACAGAGCATGTTAGATACGCACTAAACCGTAAAACTGAGCGAGGGTGTCGCCGGGGGAACGTTCCAGACAGGGGCTAGCGTGTGCGGGTGTCTGCTGCACAGCAGGGGTCGGGAGCAGAGTGCTAATGACAGGGGATCTGGCAGGACCTCCGTAGTCACCACCAGCATTCTGGCCTTCGAGCTGTACGTGCCGGGAGAAGAGGGACATCCTCCAACTTACTCTGCCAGTGACACATGCGTTCTGCCGAGCTGACAAGTGGCAGAGAGGCCAGCAGGAGGCTCCTGCCCAGCCCGGCTGAGAGAGGACAGTGGGGACCGAGGACAGAAACAGAGGTGGCCAGGAGGGATGGGATTAATAGACCCCAAATCTCAAGAATGAAACCAGGAGGTCTGGCCTGAGGGCAAGGAAGGGCAGGGATGCCACTTCCTAAGAAGGGGTGTGGTGGGGCAGGCCCAGGAAGCAGGAGGCTGCCAAGGACACAGTCGGGGCGTCATACACGTTATCTCCCTCCATCTGCATGACACCATGGACAGATACGACCGTAGGACACCCACTTCCCATGGGAGGAAACCATGTCACCGCGGCCGTTCAGCAGCTCACTCAGGAAAGTCAGCAGCTGGCGGGATCGGTGATCTAACACCAGCAGGATCTGCTGAGTAACTGAGCGCATGGCTGCCACCGTCAGACGCAGCCGGGCCGGAGGGGGACAGACATGGTGGCTTCTACAGCAGATCATCCCTAATGGTTTTTTAAAAGAAGGGGGGAAAGAAGCTATCCTGGGCGCTTTATAAAGTAGAATGCATATATAATACCATTTAAAAACATACACATATAGGGGCGCCTGGGTGGCTCAATTGGTTAAGTGTCTGACTCTTAGCCCAGATCAGGTCAGGATCGCAGGGTCGTGTGTTCAAGCCCCACACTGCTCGGGCATCGGGCCCCACACTGGGCATGGAGCCTACTTAAAAAACAAAACAAAAGAAAAACCACATGCATATATAAATTATATATATCTGAGCACACACAGAAAAATATCAGAAGGGTGCCAAACCCATTATTTCTGTCTGGCAACATAACAGGTAAGTTTTGTTTTCTTTTTGTTTCTCTTCTAATTTGCCTATGGGCAAGCTGCAAGACTTCGTTTTCTCTGGTGTTATAAATAAAAATTAATGCATGAAAATGGTAATGTATTGTCCGTATGTACCTTTATGTTTGCTCTCTGCCCCTTTATCCTGAGTCTTGGTTAGAAAGCTCCTTAAAACCTAAATTGCTGTGATTCCTGAATTTAGGGAGCTCTGCAGGGTGAATCTAGTTTCCCTACAATTCCCAGGACCTAGACTAGCATTTAGATCTTGAGATCCAACTTGGCAAAAATGAGGAAATAGGAGGAGCCCACCTGTCAGCTACTGTGGGAGTAGACAGTGATGCCGAGCAGAGGACTGAGCTCATCACCCAGCTCCTAGAGTGTCACTCCTTCCTCTGCGAGGGATGATGCCCCCAAGAGGGAGGTGAAGCAGGGGCCCGCAGAAGCCCGGGAGCTCAGGGTCACAGGGGAAGATAATGGGACAGGGAAGGGCCTCAGGGATGGACAGGGAATAGGATCTCAGCTCAGATGGGGGGGGGAGGGGGCGGGTGGTCAGAATCAAAGAGGGAGGGAACTTGCTGGAAACAAAGGAAGAAATAAGGTTGGGTAGTCCTGCTCAGCAGTCTTCAGTGGAAAAGTGTGACTGAGGTTGGTGGCCGAGGGGATTTCCCAGAGTGGGGGTGACTGAGCCATACCTGGGAGGTCACAGGACAGCACACATCTAGGACAGAGCCACATGCGTCTTCTACAGACTACGGTGTAACAGCTCGACGGGACAGCTCTCAGGGCCGCCAGACCCGTCTGGGGCAAGTGTGCATGTCTCCCACGTGGTGGGATGTGACACATAAACCCTAGTACTGGACACTGAACAGATCTGTTTTTACTGTCTGTCCTCGAACGCCAACTCATGCCACCACCTCGCCAAAGAAAGCTCATGTGCAGAGGGCAGGCGCCAGTGATGCCAGGCACCTCCGGACTGGCTTTATACCGAAGAGCCTCCAATCCCCAAGTCATTCCCTGTGGGACCTGAGGCAAAATTATCAACCGCTTCTCGGAGTCTCCATGACCTTTGCTGAGAAAGGGGAGCCGCCACTTATTTTCAGGACTGACCGGGTTAGAAGACAGAATGCATATAAAACCCAGTTCTTATTACTCGACGGGTCTGGGATCTGCCACTGGAACGGGGTGTTGATGACTGTTGACAACGTGGATGGAAACGTACAGAAGGAAAGAGATGGAGTCGGCATGTCCAGGACGCAGCACGTGTGCAGATGGAGAAGAAAGGCGTTGGCGGGGTGGTCCCTGTGCTCTCCTCTTGCTTTACTGTTGGGGAGGAACACGACAGCTGACCAGCCAAGTAAATCAGGAGCCACGTGCCCCCAAAAGGCTGCACAGAGACCCGCCAGAAGGTAACCTCCACGCTTTGTTGCGTTTGCTGCCGCGTCATCTTCCAGAACTCTAGATCGACAGCTAAACATAACGGTGTCCTGACATGCCACGACAGACTAGCCTCGTGGTCCTTAGCATGAGGTCAATTTATAATAAAGGCAACAGCCCTCAGAAAAGGCTCCTCCAGAGCTGGAAAAATGACCTCTACAGCGTAGGAATGTGGGGAGACCAGCTTCCTATCAAATGCTCTGCACCCAGAGCTTTGACGAACTCCAGCATCCATCGAAGACATCAACATAACGGGAATAACGCTGACAGTCACTGTGTCACAAACTGCCTCAGGGAGTAGAAGCGGAGAGAGGGAAGTACTTCGATCCAATCCGCTTAATGTGAACAGCAGCAGGAACGGAATTAAAACCGGGTAAAACGAAAGAGCAACGTGAGTGCCCAGTCTAGCCCGGGGACTGAGACCAAAATAAATCAAGTCCACGTCTGATGGCAACAGCTGCCCGTCAGTGCAAGGACCGTTTTGGGAAATGAGATCGCTCTCGCAGAGGAGAGGTGACGCCGTAAACACCTTCTTATGCTGGCAGACTCCCTCCTGATAAACAAGGCCCTCAAAGCCAGAGCGTTCATCAAAGGATAGAACACAAAACAGGTATTTTCCAAAGCGGTCTCAGAACGTAACACATGCTGCTGCCAGCCACCTGGAGACCCACGTCCATGCTCTCGGAGCGTCATCCCAGAAAAGCCACACCGGGAACCGGCACTGCTCCTTCCCACAGACGAGCCGGCCCCAGAAACTGCTCCCGGCAGGGAGGTCATGGCAGCTCTCAGGTTGGTCTGCGAGCACCATTTCCCTTCTTGAGCACCATTTCCCTTCTTCGCTCCGCCTTCCCTCTGGGCACGCCATTGACTTTCAAAGAACCTGCTCAGGGGCTGCAGTCTCTCTGTAACTCCTTGCCATGTTTAGGCTGGAATGTTCTACCCCAGGCCCCAAGTACCTTGAGCACTCAGCTCTTTCGACTCCACTCCACTCCACGTCCCAACTATCCAGTGGCTCCTTTTCTTCTTCCCACTTTTCTCCACCAATGGGCCAATACATCCTCCAATACTTCATTCATTCTTAAACCGTCCCCACCCCCAACCCTAACAGACTCACTCTACTACTCCCTTTAGGCCAATATCTGATCTCAAAGAAACCACGGCAGAAAACACCCACTGGAATAGACTCGTGACTGGACTTCGCTCTGAAATAAAATGTATCAAAGCAAGTCTGTGAGAACTCCCAAATGGGTGAATTCGATCTCCTCATTCAATTCCATATAGAATTCAGGGATTCACAGAGAGACCCAAAACCATGTATAAGAAATTCTACAACGGAAGCCAGTCCTCTGGCTAGAAAACATAGGAAATCCTAAATGCGACAGAAGCCAGGGCTTCCAGAAAGAGCCTATTCCTTCCCACCGCCCCAGCATAAGATGTCCTCAAACGTCAAGTGGGCTAATTTGCAGCCAGCGTCCCTCTGGGCAACTGCACTGGCGTCCAAGCCAGCTGCCCTTGCACTCATGCTTGCCTGTGCTCTACACGGCACCCAGAGCGGGTCTTTTACAGTACAAACCCGACCGTCTCACTCTCCTTTGACGACCGGTCATCACCCTAGGAACAGTATCCCAGCTTTGTATCCATGGCCCACGCTACCCTCATGCGAGTCCACCGTCCACACCCTGCTGACATCTTGTGTCACCACTTCCTCCCACCTTGGTGTGCCATACACGCCCCTGGCTGTTCCTCAGTGGGGGGGGGGGAGCCTCAGAGCCTCTGCACTGGCTGAGTCTCCTGTCTGGATGGCTCCCACCCCATACACCTGCATGGCACCCCCTCACCTGGACTCAGATGTCTGCTCAATAGTCACCTCTCAGAGGACTTTTCAAACACCACCCCTTCCCTCCCCGAACCCCAACACCTGCTAAACCTTCACGCTGCTTTAATTCTCTCCATTTCCCTAAACACCACCTGGCACTATCCATTCAGCCACAGACCGCCTGCTTGACCCCGGTCAGAACAGAAGCTCCATGAGAACGCACTGCAGTGCCCCGGGTCGGGGACAGCGCCTGGCGCCTGGCAGCTTGCTCATTTAAGACAAGTTGAAGGAACAAATAAATTTTAAATGAGCACTTTCTATCTGACAGGCTCTGTCCCAGGTGCTGGGGCATAAAGACGAATGACACTCAGGATCGAGTCTTTCCCCAGAGGAACTTAAACCCTCGCACCCACCATGAGTAGAAAGCACCGGGACACCAGCCTGGAGTGTTCCCGGGAAACAGGAGCTGAGCAGTCAGAGAGGAGGTGGGGACAGACTGGGGCCAGATTACCAAGAAGCCTGAATCCACAGGAAGGAACGGGGCCTCCCTCGGAGCACCCAGCATCCATCACTACACGGGAATGGAAAGAGGTAAGGAACCTGAAGTTAGAATGGACAGAATGTAGTGGCTCTCTGTGGGGAAGGAGACGTGGTAGGTCTCTAGGAAAAGCCACTGCCCACACAGGAGGGGGAGGAAGCTAGAAGAGGAACGTGGTGACTCAGCTGGGGACAAGCTGAGTTTTGGCACCTCTGACCATGGGTCTAAGTCACACTGCTTTCTCTGGTGGCTAGAGGACCCTTGACGGACTCGGAATTCCACAGGCAGGCTCCCTGGCCGCATTCTCTGTGGGGACTCACAATGTCCTGACAGAACTCAGCCAGACGGGTCACGCACCGTGGGAGCTACGCCTCAGCCACGCATGAGGAGACCTTACCAAATCTGTAAGGTTAACATATTATCATGCTTTCTGAAAACAAGGGACACCTGTTTTGCAGGGAAGTCTGACACAAATGCAGAGACTCCCCAGGGATTTTTCCTAGTCAGTGTCTTGAAAGTCCAATTCTAAATGGGAAGACATTATTTACAATTTTAAAAATCAAAAAAGTTCTCAAGGACAGGCATTATTGTTGCTTTCCACGTTGCAATGTCATGGAAATCCCATGTGAATGTACGTATATATATAAACACACATACGTACGAACTTGAGGTGGACGTGTTAAGAAGGAAAGGAGGGGGAAAACGTAAGTAAAACCCCTAAACTTATGTTTAACGGTAAAGGACAACCGTACACAACAGAAAGAGAGACTGTGTCTCAAGGTCAAATTCAGCATCAATGTTTTCCAGTGCCTCACACATCTGGCTGAAAGGCTTGTTACTGGGGCACGTTGTCCGCATTTTAGTGATCTCGTTTCTCAACTAATAAATCATCCTCTATAGTTTCAGCCTCTGATTCTTCTCTAAGAAGTGGAGGACACAGAAGCAGGAGGAACAGGCTGAGTCCTTTAAGGGCTTGGAGACTCTTAATGTCAAAGTCAAACGCCTCTTGGGAATCAATGGCCAAACAGGCTTAACTCCCAGGAGCTGTGTGAACCTTTCTCCTGAGTGGCAAACCTCTGGGGGAAGCTGGGGAGAGGGGCGAGATGAGGGAGAGACTCGCACAGAAAGAGTGAGACGTTAGCTCTGTAGAAGAGAATGTTCCACAACCAGAAGGATCCACTTAACCTAACAGACTGAGTAAATCAAACCGCTACATTATAGAGACAAACAACTGGAAAGAAGGGGTCTGACTCTACAAATCTTGCTGAGGGCCAGGGAAAGGAGTCCATCTACATCCGCTGCTTGGTCCTCTGTCAGTCTCGAGCTCTCCTCCTACCTTTTACCCTTGGGCTGCGCCACATCCACTGAACAGGGGGCCTCCCCAAGAAGGAGCGGGGGATCCAGGGACATGCCCCAAGAGGCGGACAGGGCTGGATTATCCATGACAACCGCAGGCTTCCCCTTCCCACGTCCCTACCCTGCCAACAGGGAGACCAGAGAGAAGACTCCAAAGAATCTTGGGTTGATGTATTGCGGACAAAAAACTGCTCTGCGGCTAGTACTTTTTAAACATAACGATAATGTTTCAAACAAAACATAGCTGTATAAAATAATAGAAGTCACCTAGATTAGAAGGCCCTTACTTTATCTGGGAGAAAAACAACGCTCTTGAGACTTAGAGACTGGCCCACACCACCGGCATGCTGGGGCAGGGCGGGCGCTAGGACCCAGGCAGCCCTGCGCCCCCGCACTGGCTTAATTCTGCCCAAGGCCTGGATCAATGGATTCACTGCTCTCAGCAGCTGCGTCATTTCAATACACAAATGACTACAGCACTGCCAATAAGGACCAGTAAACATGAAACCACAAAGCTTAAAGAGCAACTGGTTTGAGGAGAACTCCCAGCTGAGAGAAACATGAATAGTAATATGCTTAAAAGAAATAAGCCCTATGATGAGGGACACTTCTTAAGAACAAGAACACATTATTTAAAGTCACAGCTCTAAAAAAATAAAAGTCACAGTTCTGTGACACATCTGAAGTTGTACATGGTATGACTGATATATAATGTCTTATTCTGGGGCAATTATTTGCTTGCATGCACAATTTTTATGGGGGAAAAAAACAGAAAACAAACTCGTAATACACAAAACTACAAAAATCAGGAAAAACCCAGAAAACATAATCTGAATCGAACCTGCCTTTTTAAAGCAAACTGTACTGGCATTTTTTTCTAATGGACTTTTAGGACAAAAAAAGTTTGAAAGTCAAAAGCAGATCTGAAGTTTGGCAGCTGAAAAAATGTAATTTAGTAAATTCTGAGCATCTCACGTTTCAAGTCTATCCTACCTACTTAGCCTGTTAAAACTAAGCAAGCAACCAACCAACAAATCTTCTACCAAGTCAACACAGCCCAGACCACAGCTTCTATTTCAAACTTAGCTTACTGTGGAACTGCCAAGCCAACCCCAAAATAAACACGGTCCACTTAAACAACTTCCTTTATAAAGGGTAAGACGGTCCTTTCCCACACATGGTCAGGCGCTGTGTTCATTTCCGAAATCCAATCTGCAAGGTGAAAACACATTCCAGGAAAAAACTCATCGTTTCTTGGATAAAGTTCGGTGCAGACTCTCAGTCTGCATTTTATTTTCTTGAGTTAAGAGGATTTCCTTAATATTAGACCATACTGTGGGTTGTGTTGAAACACAGTCCACGGGACAGAAGCGCACTTCCTTAACAAACCATTCCCAGCTCCCACGCCTAGAAGCCGTAAAGATGGCCGTCCACTAACGGGAAAACCAGACACCCGGCAGCCCAAGCACACGGCTTGCCTGAGGGGTCTGTACAGAGTTTAGAGTTTGGGACATGAGAGCCACTTTGGATCCACCTGAAACTAAAAGGAGGTGCCCGTTTAAAATCCCCAGAAACCTGAATGCAACAGCCACCTGTTTCTTTAAGTGCCACACATTCTAGAAGGTGGAAAGCCCGGCAGGTTTATCCACATTCCATCCACCTAAACAAAGTCATTTCTCGAGGGCGTCATTCTCCCAACAGCCCAAGGCACTCTGGGACCACTGTTCTGCATTCTGTGTGTGAAACATCATTGGATACAGATTGCTAAGGGTCCCGCTGTCTGATACTGCGGGGGAAGAGCCACACGGACACAGGCCGCCTGTCAACAATTTATCTGGTGGGTTAATGACCCTGAGTTTGGGTAGTTTGTCTGTGATTCAAGAGCCTGTGCTCTCTGAGGGTTTTCTTCCCTATGAAAACAACCCCATTCATCACTCTGTATGACTCTTGTACGAAACAGGCAATAAACACAGCATTTTCTTACAGCTGCCAGAGCTTTCGCCGGTTCAACAGGGTACGTGGTTTAAAAAATAACAGTAAATTAAACATGAAAAAAGGAGCTAGTATGCTTCAATCCCTACTGCTTGGTAAGTTCACTGCCACATAAGGACTATTAGATGTCTGCAAGGCAGACCCCATCCCCCATCGCAGAGACTGACAGCTGTTGCTTTACTTACTTGTATTTTAAGAGCAGCCACTGGATTAACCAGAGTCCCACTAGGATCATGCCGTTAATTTCACAGATAGAAAAGGCCCACTGCACCCGGTTAAAATGGTCAAAGAACGTGTCCGGCAGTGGGGGCTGCACCTCCTTGGGAGGCACTCGCTCGTGGACGACCGAGATCATCACCGTGGTGAGGACAAAGCAGGCCAGCGCGTACAGGAAGGCCAGGCACGTTTTTCCCCACTCCATGGGATACTGAGAGCGCTCAGGCTCCGGCATGGGGATCTTGATCATCTCCTTCCTGTAGCCGTTGGGGACCCCGTTGGGCTTGGCCTGGAGGCCGAAGCCGCCGGTGGGGCCGGAGCCGGCCCCACCTGCGCCCAGGTGCCCGTTGGCGTGGCCGTTCTTGTGCGCCTCCATGTGCTGCTCCACCTTCAGGGTCTCGATCATGTCCAGGAGCCGCTGCCCGCTGTCGGCCGACACACGGCACAGGGGCGGCCGCGCGAAGTCCTCCCGGGTCAGGCCGATCAGGTCCCGGCCCGTGAAGTGCTCCAGGGGCTCACAGTACTCGGGCATGGCGTGCTCCAGCAGCCAGTCCGCCACCTTCTTGGGGGACCAGTACGCCACCTCCTTCATGGTCCCAGCGGGCGGGGGTCAGCGGTCCCGTGGCGGCGCACCCATGCTGCCCGGCCTCATGCCGGGGTCGTGCGTGGCCAGACGCGCGGGGCCGCTCGCGCTCCCGCAGCCCGCACACTGCTCTCCAGGGCTCTGGGCGCTGGTGCGTGCTCACCTCATGGCGCCCTGGCCATCTTCCCCCTGCGGAGGCAAGAGACACAGTCAGTAGTGCGCTCCACGTCAGTCCCCCCAGGGCGTATGGCCCTGGCGCATGGCAGGAGGACAGAGACCCAGAGGCCCAGCCCCAGGGGAGGCCGCCACTGTCCCACACCGACCAGCCCGAGGGACCGCGGGCTCCCGGGCTCATCTTCCCCGAAAGAGAATCAGAGGACACCCCGGTGGATGGATTGTATCAAAGGGGAAACGGTTCACAGACTCTCCAAAGAAATAACTCAACAGGGCTCTGGATATGGCTCGGTATTGGGCAGGGATGCCTCCGTGCTTACCTGCTTCCTGAGATCGCCTGAAATCAGGAGGCAAATGTGCTTAACCTACCATTCCATCTGGTGGAGAAATGGTTTCACACGTACACAACACACAGCGACTTCACAGATAATCAAGAGAATCACAGAAATGTTGGGCCTCAGGACCATCCGGGCCAATCATTTTATAGTCTTACTATAAAAATGCAAAATACCAATGAATCCCATTTTCCCTACTTGGGGCATTTTCTACCTTTCTCCCACCTATTCTTTAATAAGCATGTATTCCTTTTGTAACAGTCACTTACAATTTAAAACAACAAGAAAAGTTAAGAATAAAGACCCAATTCTGTAACAAATCATCATCGTTAGTGAAATATGTCATCAGCAACAGACAGACCATAATTTGACTCAAAATCTGCCATGGGTAACCCCGAGTGAGCTTCTGCTTACTCATCTGTGAAAGGAAGTATCCCCCTCACAGGGATGTTGTTAGTACTTTAAAAACAGTATGCAAATCCAGCACTAAAAGGGGTCAGTTGATGCCACATCCTTTGTTCTCCTTCTCAAATTTTCTATCCTATCCAATGGCTACTGTCTACTTTATCTCACTATGAAAACACCCTAAGAGTGGGCTAACCTTTTTTTTCTCAAAAGATGAATGTTGTGCTAACTACAAAAACACCTGCACAGATCTGAAGGCTTACAGGCTAGAAAGTAGTGATGGCAGCGTTTCCCAAGTATGCTTTGTAGAATCATCTGATAAAATGTTCTGTGTTTAAAAAAAAAAAAATCCAAAGTAAGTCTAGGAACTGTATACTTGAGCCTCTTCTAGAGACAGCAGCATGTATCAGCATGTTAGACGCTCTAGAAAATCCTCCAGTAGGAAAACTGGCTAGCAGGATTTCTCAAATGGACTTCGCTGAGTCTATCCTCCTGGGTGGGGGTACCTCCCGATGGAGCACACTGGGAGGTACTGGCACAAACAAGACCCAAACTTGGCTCTACCAAACCCCAAATCGGACTCTGGAATGAAGATGGACAGATATCCACTCCCAATTTCCCCATCCAAGTAACAACCAATGAAATGGCAGTAAAGCTCAAGATATCCCAGACCTTGCAAAAAGGTTGGGTGTTCTCTCTTCTGTGCATCCACGATGCTGTTCCACTGCCTTGTGGAAAGTGTCTGTCTGCAGCCCCCCCCCCCCCCGGGGACCATGAGCGACTGTGGAAGGGCTACGATCTTAAGCATCCGCATAACTCACAATGCAAGGGCTCAGAGGTGCTCACTCAACATCTGTTTGTATCTCAGGAAATGTCCCTGACGTCTATCAACATGTAGAGGGTGTAAAAGAAAATAAAATCTACTGGAAATGCCACTGATACTCAAAACTGCTTCAAAACAATTCGGATGGTCAAGGAACATGATAAGGTGGGCATTCTTCAGAGAGAATTATGACACTGGAGTGGACCTCTGGCCATTTGAGAAGCACCCTAGAGGAGCTTCGGTCGTCACTAGTACTGCCCGGTGAAAAGACGACACGAGCCAAATGGAAATCCTGCCAGACAGTCCTGTGCGAAGGGGCTCTCTTGGCATCCCGCCCCAGCCTCGCCCCAAACACTCCTCAGTGGACTTACAGGGTCAGCCGAGGGAGCCCTCCCCATCTCGAAGCAGCTATGAGAGCTCAAAAGAGAAACTCCTGGTGGAATGTTCAGGCCCAAGGGAATGAAAGGGCTTCTCATGTGGGATCCTCGTTTCCCCCAGGTCGCTGTGGGAAGTCTGCCACGAGGGGAAACCCCTCAGAACCACAGAGACCGGACCAATGCCAATGTGTTGTTGCATTCCTCTCTGCTGAGCAAACTGTCAGATCATCTCCTCTTAAGGCTTAATCATCTTTACAACAGAAAAAGAGCAAATGGCCGGAGACGCTTTGGGGCCCACAGACGCACACACATGGATGAAGGAACGCTAATCCTACAGAACTCGTCCAGCAGGCGGTTTCTGACAGCTGGAGGGACCCCAAAGACACAGCAAGATAAACCAGTGGCTTCCACGGATAATGAGGCCAACACAACTGTCCGCTCCCTGAGATGGTCCCGATGCTTCCCCCACATTGGCGTTCTCCATCTACTCTCAACAAGCCCCAAATCTTCCCTCAGTCCCTCAGATCATTCCCAGGCCTGTCCCCTCCCTGCATTCCGACACCGCCAGTGGCTGCAACGATGCACCTTAACTGGCTTGTGTGCCCAGGGCCGCGAAGCGCACCGGCCGTGGAGGCGGAGAGCCCACAGCTGACACCCAACTCGGCCACCTCCCTTCTTGACAGAGTCCTCTAACCCCACCGAGACTCTGTTTCCTCCAGAAAACAGGATCAGTAACAGCCTTACCCACCTCCCCTCGGTCTGCTCCTGCCAGGAGACCAATCAGGGAAAAGAACGAAAGCTATTAGTTACTCCAAGAAATCTGTCTTGTTCTTCTTGGAACGGCCAGCTTTCACCCGACTGGGCCCACAGTGACGTTTCATAAACAGGGACTGAAGCTGCCCCTTCCAAATGGCAGTTTTAAAAGCCCAATCATTCCGACACACGAGTTCAAACAGCCTTCCAAGTTTCACAAGAAAACAAACCTTTGTTTTTTAAGCAAGCTCTGAAGCTTGAAAATAAAGGCATAGATGCTATTTTTGTGCGGATGATGCCAACACCGTGTAAAAGGGAAAAAAGGTCATTTCTCTAGAAGTAATTGCCTGGCAGCTACTCGGTACCTCAAAGGCCACTGCTCAAAGGCAGGACTTACTCAGAAACCCCAGGGCCCAGCCGTGGGAGAAGAGGTGGGAGAGTCCCTTCCTTCCGGCCTCACACACTCACTTCAGAATAGAACAGAAGATACTGCAGCATTTCTGAGAAGTGCTTCCGCACCTAGACCCAGGAGACTGTAGGTTAGGCTGAGCTCAGGGAACTACTGCCACCATCCCCCCATCCAGAAAAGCCATCCTGAATCCATTACTGGAGAAAGTTCAGAAATAATGCCTAGCTCAAATCCTCAGACGTGGTACTCAGAACTCAGAAGCCATAAGAGAATAAAATCTTGATATTCCCCAATACCCGAATATGAGCGATGGAAGAGGTACTGGAGGGCTTATTCATCCACAAGTCTCAGACATAAGTAAAGTGAAGTCTAGTGGCATTGTGATGTGTCTAAGCTCTCCGACATGGCAGAGTTAGTCCCTGAGCTAGACAAACCCACCGTGCTTTCCCGGGCTGCCCACAGCAAATATTCAAAGACCTCACTGATGTCAACATAGGTGAAGGGCAGTCTAAGAGCCTTAAAAAAAAAAAAAAATCACAGAGTCCTACAGGATTAAGGGCAGGGACAACAACACATAGTCGTTATAGATTCCAAACCCAGCAGGGATTTCTAAGAGACCCCAACTGAGTGAAAAATAAATCTGCTAAAACAATTTGGCTCCAATTCTTAGAATAGATATTTTAAGCTTTAATATTATAAAAGCCATCAGATAAGATGACACAACACCCATCAGCTATTTATAGCTAATTATCAAAGCCAGCTCTCCAGAACCAGGAAAATAAGTTAAAGCAATTATCCTGGTAATGAAAACAAAACATTAACAAACAAAATAACTAAATCGTTTATGAATATGTGTTTATCCCTACTCAAAAAGAATCTACTATATTATCTTATTGTCTGGCATTGTCTAGAAATAAGACATTGTTATGATAACACAAAGCTACCATATCAATTAAATAATGAACACAAGTTTTCAAGAATTAAAATGCCAGAAAATGCACAGTGCAGCTATGAAACAACTGCTCAGAAAATCTGAGTCCAATAATTGCTCAGTACTTTACTCCAATCCCAGTGCCTCAGTTTCCTATAGCGGAAGAAGTTATCCCGTCCGCTGGTTGCATTAGTTTAGGGAACTTATGCACAACTGACAGTGCTTTGGATAACATAAAGCAAGACATAAAAATGTAAGAAATTATTATACTGCATGAAATTAAGAATTGAATGAACTTAGCTGCCATGTCAATGGGGAAACTACAGCAAAGTTCCAGATGTTTCTACATGCTGGCAGTGGCAAATAGGAGTAGAACGTAGTGCATGCGCAATTAGTCACAGAAGCATACAGTGAGCTAAACTTTCTGCTTCTTACATTGAATCTTTAAAAACACAAGCAGAAGCAACGTGGGCTTTATATGTGATTTCTGCTCTACTAGCTCCAATAACCAACTCAGTGCCAGCTCAGAACTGGGGGCTGTGGGGGAGCTCAGACCTCTAACACAAAACTACCTGTGGGTGCCGTCTCAAAGAGCACCATGCATCAAAAATCGACATTATTGTCTTGAAACACACGAACTGCCTTTTTGTGAACACTGCAAGTCCACATAAAGGTCTTTATATCCCCAGAACTTTCCATAAAAGGCAGCAGTAACGAACAGACCTTCTAGGACAATGCAGTCCGGTCTAATACTCAGGAGACAGGTCTCCAATTCTCCTCTAACACAATTTGGAGAACACCCGAACGCTTTCCTCCAATCTAGTTAACTACAGTTTTGTTTTGTTTTTTTGTTTTTGTTTTTTTGCTACTTAACACACAAAGAGGTAACCCAAATAGGCAGAATTCATAAAACTGTATTTATTTGAAGAGAAAAGAATGGCTAGAGGAGCGACCACACAGCTTCAGCTAAAGGACCTGCGACTAACTTCAATCTACAGTGGAAGAATTTTAGATCGTTTTTGATGCCTTAACCTTTAAATGGTCCTTTTATTTTAAAGTGCTGTTAGCTGCAGTGCTCCAATTCCAGAGTCCCACTCTGACTGGCAAACAAAACCGTCCCTTAGGAAGTGGCTCTCTGAACAAGATCTACACTGCCTGATTTTGCGGAGCTGGGAGAAAGACAGGGCTAGGGGTCCGCTCAGGCTGTGAGGAGAGCCTCAGCTGGTGCGGTCTCCCCTCTTCCTCCACGCCTTGTCTATCTCACCATGTCTGAGACTTACATTGCACAGTACACGGAAAGTGTGCTTTCTCAGCAGTTGCCCTATCACCTGACCGACTAACTCACAGCCTCCCTTTACGTGGCCCCTCCCAAAAGCGCCCATTCCAATGTAGCAGCCCCCACTGTTCCAGAGGGAGAGAGGAGTCTGGGCTGACGAAAGTAGTATACAGGACACAGTGACAAGAAACGAGCCATGTCAATTGTACGCTATGCATGGTTCTGATCGTTCTTGGATGGTCAGAACTGTGTCATACGTTTCAATGAGAGTTCTACACCACCAGCAAGACAAGCTAATTCCTTTTCCTATACCCTGAGTTTCCCTTTGAGTCGTTCCGGGACAGAACATACACCTTTAGTAGCCAGAAAATTCAAAGAATCATTTATTACGGCAAAAATTAGAAGCCACCTACAAGTTACACAGGGAGACGTAAATACGGCGTCATACAACGGAATACTAAACCTCCACTAAGGACTAGATTTCTATAGCTCTAGTAATACATATTTATACTTTTGTCTCTAAACAGGTTACAAAAGACAAGGATACCATTTTTGTAAACATAAATATATCAAAACTATTCATAGGAAAGAAGGCTGACGGCACATACCAACTTCTGTTGCCTTTGGGCGATGAAATCGTAAACTAATTGCTTAATTTTTTTCAGTGTTCTCATTTCTCTAATAAACACATATTACTTTGTGTTTATTCAAGCATAATCTATGTTTTTAAACATGGAGGCTGCACTGTAAGATTAAACACAGACCCTTCCTACGTCAGCTTTCTTTCAAAATAAGAAGTGGGCCTGCAGATTCCTCCAAGTAATTGGACACTTTCCCTCCTGTGTGTAGCTCCCCAAGCCCTTCAGATTTCTAAAATATAATGGTCCCAGGAAATGAGCCAAACCGTCTACAAACATAAAGCTGAAATCAGAACCCAAGCGCATCAAGAAATTCTAGTCTCAGATACTTCCCATCAGTCCAGAGAGAAAACAACAACAAACCATCAGAATCACAACTGTTCCGTCATCTAGATTTTCAACACCCGTCTATCCAGGTATCTATGGCCAAATGTAAAAGACCGTTTGGAAACTCTGCCCTCTTGTCATTACAATCAGGAGAACCTTGCAGACCTCTAATGACAACTGGTCCCTCCGGCTTTCCCCTGGGGTTTCATTCTTAGAACCCAATTACCAAAATTCTGAAGATGATCTATTTCTACTCAACTGATTAATAACTGCCTAAGTCTGAAGCCAGCAGGACTATTTTAATATTCATCTGGTTCATCTGTGATCCTTGAACACAGACTCATTGCAGCAGCACTCAAGAATGCTGGGATATAATCAGTGTTTGCAAGTTCCACTGGCTCTCGTGTTCAGCTGATATGCACAGCATGATCTCATCTGTTCCAAGAAGCCTGGGAAAGGCTGCCATTTGCTTCTGCTTTAGTTTCTGCCTCCAGTATTTCTCTACCTTAAGGCCTTTACCAGAAAACAGTGGACCTGGGCTATACGCACACTCCAGTGGGCAGGAGTTTTCCTCACAAACATTCATCGTGTACCTCCCTAGCTGTGCTTTCTGCCTACAACACCCATTATGCCCCCTACTCTCGTCCTTGTAAGATTACCACCTTCAAGAAGCCCAGTTCCATTTGCCTCTGAATCTTTTGAGCCTAACACACACTACATACTTAATAGAAGTATGCTGAATACATGAATAAAAAGAAAGCAAAGAGGGGTGCCCGGGTGGCTCAGTCGGTGAAGCATCTGCCTTGGGCTCAGGTCATGATCCCAGGGTCCGGAGATGGAGCCCTATATCAGACTCCCTGCTCAGTGGGGAGCCTGCCTCTCACTCTCCCTCTGCCCCTCCCCCACCCCCACGTGCACACACTCTAAAAAAGAAAAAAGAATGCAAAGAGATGGACTCAGTGATGTGTACCTCTTTGTACATCAAGCATATAAAAACCTACATAAATAAAACTGGTGGAATTTTAATACCAAAAGAGTTTCAAAATACAGAAAGAGGACTTCCCATGTACCAAAAAAGGAGAAATCTCAAAGCCAGAGTGGAAAAGACACAAGCCAACACACTGAGCTCAGAGGGATACCAGCCTTGGACCCTAGCGGCCAGGGACTGGGGTTTTAAGATGCAAGGGCGGAGGACATGGCCTGCGGCCAGATCCAGACAGGCAACTGGAACTAACACCCTGAATTAAACAAGAATCCCTCTAACACTGGAAAAGTTGGGCCTGTGAAATCAGTACACGATAACGCAAACTTCAAACTCACAGGACTTGTGTGGTGTGGGTCCCAAGCCAAGAAATTTATGCAAATACAAAAGAGAAGTAAACAAAAAACAGCAACTTAGAGACCTTTCAACAAGCAAGTTTTCACAGCATTCCCATGGAAAAAGCAATCTCAGCTAAGGTTGAACAAGAATGGAAAATTATAAATTACATGAGGAAATAATCCTCCAAGAGGGAGAACTTTGGCAGGTGCGACAAACAGGAAGTCTGCCAGACCATGAACTTGAGAAAATAAAGTTAGGAGAGGCTGCAAAGGGAGTATTCAAAAGAGGTAAAGGAAAGTTGAAACCTTAATGAAGGAACAAAACATAGTAGAAAAAAAAGACAGGTGTGTTTAAACAAGGTGCAGGAAAAGCCCAGGCCTGTGACTGGCTGATGCCCCAGGAGGAACGGGGAGAGAACAAAGGGTTAAGTGGGGCTCATAAGAGAAGGAGAAATGGGCAAATGCATAAGGTATACATGTTTAAAGGCAACAGGTTTTTTCAAGCCCCCCCAGCTCGAGTCATCCAGCAGCCATATCGTCTTGTTTTGGGGAGGGAAGGGGACAGAAAACTACATGCATGTGATCAAAAGATGAAGCAGATTCAAAAAAGATGTCTAACTGAACATATGTGTTCGTTTCCACTGCCTCTTCAAGCTCTCCTGAAATGGCGAGCAGGGATTTCTAAAAAAGAGAAACAGAAGAGGCGAGGAGAGAAGGAGGCTGGGCAGCAGGAGGACTGTGGGTAACTGTCCGCAGATCCAGGAAACAGAACCTCAGCCCATGACAAGGAAGGGTTAGAAGCAACGTGATTCACATCACAAAAGACTTAAAACGATGAGGAGCTGGTGGCACGAGTGCCTTGCAAGGAGGGGGTGAAGGGGGTCTAAGAACAGAAGGGCTGGCTGAAAGGCCAGTTAAGAAGTTCCTCCAGGGGCGCCTGGGTAGCGCAGTCGTTAAGCGTCTGCCTTCGGCTCAGGACGTGATCCCGGCATTCTGGGATCAAGTCCCACATTGGGCTCCTCTGCTGAGAGCCTGCTTCTTCCTCTCCCACTCCCCTGCTGTGTACCCTCTCTCGCTGGCTGTCTCTCTGTCACATAAATAAAATAAAATCTTTAAAAAAAAAAAAAAAAAAGAAGTTCCTCCAGCTTCTCACTGCGCACAGCTAACCACCAATTCCCCCCCCACCCCCGAGAAGGGGGGAATGAACAGCCGCCAGGGTAGGGGGCACCAGACAAAGGAGAAAGCAGGGGCATCGTCGCGCACCTGGGTGGCGCAGTTAAGCGGCCAGCTCTTGATTTCAGCTCAGGTCATGATCTCAGGTCCTGGGATCGAGCCCCACATTGGGCTCCATGCTCAGCACGGAGTCAGCTTGGGATTCTCTCTTTCCCTCTGCCCACCCCACACTCCTCCCTAAAGTAAATAAATCAATCTTTTCCAAAAAGAGAGAGAGAAAGAAAGCAGGGGAATTGTACTAAACAGGGACTGAGTAAAACAGATGCAAACGGATGTTAGTAAGTCAGCCCTGCCCTAACCCTTTATCTCATTAGACCCCACAGTACTGGCTGCCAGGATGAAAACTCGCAGGCAGGTGAACAGATCGACGTTTTCTGAACCCCATACATTTTATGAGAAAAGAACACGGATCGTCTTGCATCAAAATCCATATAAACAAGATTCATGAAAAGTGCTTCTGGACAGCATTTTTAGTGCTTCCTTTAAAATATGAATGGACAAATAAAAATTCTCAGAGACATTTGAAGCAACGCTCTACTAACTATGAAAGCCAGAGATTAAAACAAAAGAGAATATGGAAGACACAAACGAAACAGGGAAGTACAATGTTAAGAGAAACTAATATTCACATCCTCAAACGGATGCTATGAACAAAATGGCACACACACAAAAAGGCATTCAGAGAACTTTAAAAAGAAATCTCTTTGTGAATTCATGGTAGATATGAAAAATTCACTATGTATTAAGTTGGAATAAAAAAGACAAAGGATGGAAAACCGAAAGAGAAGGTAAAAACATTAAATACAGAATCTACGAAGTTCCATATGTGAGTAGTAGGAGCTTGTGAGGGCACAAGAGAAAACACTTCTCAGAACTTAAGGGGACATGAACGGCCAGATGGAAAGTGTTCGTCAAATGTCCAAGAAGTATGGCTGAAAATATAAGATATGTTCCTGCTATTAGTATTCCGTATTAACAAATTATTTTAGGGACACCTGGGTGGCTCCATCGGTTAAACATCTGACTCTTGATCTCAGCTCAGGTCTTGATCTCAGGGTCGTGGGTTCCAGCCCTGTGTTGGGCTCTGCACTGGGCGTGGAGCCTACTTAAAAAAAAAATCATTTTAAAGGAAAAAGGGAAGTGAGATTTTGAAGGATGCTCTGCCCCACTGCTTGTCACCATCCAGGTCGTGTTTCCCTCCATCTTTCCACACATTGTACTTGCTTCCAGTCACCATCCCTAACCTCCCTTACAGGTATTTCCATCCCCAGCCAGAAAAGCCACTGCAGACTTCAAGCCCACCGACCCCATTCTCGGTAGGAAGGACAGCACGATACACAACCCCAAACAGGCTGCCTTGGTAGGTTTATTTTCAGGTGAAGGCAATCGAGAGGAAGCAGAGACAAGAAACGCTCTCTGCCCTTCCCCCAGCTGCCCAAAAGCTGGACATAAATTTGTAGAAGTTGCCCCCACCCCTCCACCTGGAACAGCAGAAGTGAATCCCAGGAGACAACTTCAGACTCAGCCCAGAGGAATCTACAGAAGAAAACTTGCATTCCCTTCCCCGTGTAATCTGCCTTCTCAGGTTTGCTGCCCTAGATAAGCTCCAAGTTCTTTTAGCCTTTGTCTTGCCCCTACAAGAAAATTTATTGTTCTTTTATTTAAGATGCTGTATTCAACCAAGTTCTTAACTATTCTTTCGAGTTACTCATCCCTAAGTGCTCCCCTGTGTACCTCCCACGCACCTTCATAAACTCATTTGCTTTTCCCTAGTTAATCTCTGTTTTGTCAGTCTAGTTTATGGGGCCCCAGCCAGAAAACCTGAGATGGTTAGAAGAAAAAGGAATTATTTACCTGCCTACGATATCTAAGAGTGGAATTTTTATTGCATTTTTTAGTCACACTACTGTAATCGGCAATGGGGCCTCTTTAATACTAGATAAATGCCCAGAATAAAAGCACCATAAAATTTAGATACGTTTCATAGGCAGTAACCATTTTCCCAAGATTTTCTAAGTTCAGATTTCAAATATATTGTCCCCTTGTCTCATACACCAGGAAAATGTCCTGGAAGGTTTACCATTTCAGTTTCTAAACTGCTTCTCTCCCAGAATGTTTCTGCTGCCCAGAAGAGGTTAGAAATTCTTACTTGGATGTGTGCTGATAATTTGACTCAGAAGTAAGGCCATTTTTAATAATCTATGGGCTTTGGAAGATGCACTGGGGCCCAAATCACCATGAGTAACAGTAAGACAACTAATTTAAAGTGTACCTGTACTGTTTAAATTGGAGACTGCTTGGTTGATAGCAGGCTGAAAGGACAGGACACAGTTTCCTGATTAAAATAAAAAATCTTATCTTCAAGGAAGTGGGTTTTTTGGGTTTTTTTTTTTAACAGTCCCCTGAGGATTAGAAATACCACGGAACTCAAAACTCTTCCATTTTAGTGCAAAAAAGTCTATGCAATCTCTTCTAAACTTACACTTAAAGAAATAAATGTAACTCACTGAGGTAAAAGGAAAGCTAATTTAGGGAACATGACCCTGGGGCATAACACCATGTTCCAAAATTAGCAACAACTCACAGGCCCAGATAGGAGAAATCAAGTTCAAGTCTATTTCCCAAAATAAATTTCTAATACTTCCATGGACAGCAAGAGGAGTGCAAACCATTTTCAGACTAGAGAGCATCCAAAGGGGTGCATGCGAAGTTGATGGTGCTTCCATGTGCGTCTGCTGGGCAGCCTTTCCCACGAGGGCGCTGCCCGCGTGCCCGCCATATTCGCCCACAAAATGCTCCCCTGCCTGGCCCCTGCCCCGGACCCGTTCTGGTCTCCTGAAGGTGAACAGAATCAAGGATCCTGAGAAACCAAGTGTGGGTCTCCTCTACCTTTATCTCCACGCTCAAAAAGGATGCATGGAGTGCCCCCCTCCCCAACCACAGTTATACCAACTCAAAAAACGGGTAGCCATCAATGCATCCACTTCTCTCCAGTCACCACTGGCCATGACATCTTGATTCTAACTACCTAATAATTTCTCAAACTTCCAGGGCCCACCTGCAGTGAGCTTCTTCATTTTTTAAATTAATTTTTTTTTCATTTGAGTGTAATTGACACACAATGTTACATTAGTTTCAAGTGTACAACACAGTGATTTAACTGTTCTATACATTCACTATGCACTGCACGTCTTCCTTAATGGACCAATGGGTCATAGCACCAAAGCTCAGCTGGGAAAGGGCTGCAGAGCTAGCTTTGGACTAAGGTAGACTACCACCAGGGGGCAGCAGAGAGCCCGTGAACTCACTCTGGGCACCCTTCCCAAGCTATAAAGGATTTGGGAGACATCCTCCAACAGAGATCCTTCCCACACCCAAGCAATACAAGGAGGCAATCCAATTGCAAGAACTAGAACCCCTGTCTTCCAAACCCCCAACTGATGCTCCTTCCACCATACGCATCTGATTCTAATGCGCATCTCGAGACCCCACAATCAACAACCTGGCCGTGTCCAGTTCTAGGAAACCATACTACATATCAGAGCTATCCTGCATCTCACCCAACAAGACAATCGCTTAGAGATTTATTCTTGCTTTATATAACAACTTAGTAAGCTTTATTCTCTGGCTACTCCAACTTAATGCCATAAATTAGAACCTTGCACACGATGGACCCAAATCAATGACAACAACTGAATTGTAAAAACATTGTGTAAAATCACCTAAGTTATAAAATTAGTTAGCAAAAGGCATGGGGAAAAAACAGAAGATCTGAAAAAGCACAGCAAAGGGTGTGGTTCATGTGGTGAAAGACATTATTTTTCTAAACACTTTTTGAGGACAGTTGACACACAGTGTGACAGCAGTTTCAGGTGTACGACGCAGTGGCTCCACCTCTCTATGCGTCACGCCGCGCTCCCCTCAGGTGTCGCTCCCATCTGTCACCTCACGACACTATTACAGTACCAGTGACTATTCCCTGTGCCAAGCCCTTCATGCCTATGGTTCATTCATTCCGTAGCTGGAGGTCTGTACCTCCCGCTCCCCTTACCCCTTCTGTCCATCCCCCACCGGTTTGTTCTCTGTTGAAATACATTCTTTACTCTCAAAAAGTCGAACATATATCCCTGTGTTGAGTTATAGTGAAGTAAATTCAAAAAGGGTCATAAAGTGTTCTCTCAAGTTCACATGCATTTATGAAGTCTCAAACACTAACACAAACGTGACGCCACATGTATGACCCACAGTGTTAGACAAAACGCCAGGCAAAATACCTCGTAAATGGAAACACCAGGCAAAACATTTTTTATCACAAGTACAAAGAACTCTTAAAAACTCAGTTAAGGAAAAGACTTAAAGATTTCAAGGAAGCCAATCACATATACACACACAAAAAGCCAACCAACAAATGTGGAGGAAAAAAAATTCAATCTCACCAATTAAAAACAATTACAGCTACTGAGTTGCCAAAGATGAAAAAGAACCATAATTTTCAATGTTTTGTCAATCCCACCTCTGCAGTGTATTCTGAACCCATTCACTTCTCCTTCCTTCCATGCAACCACCACGGCTCAACGCCACACCTCGGGGGAGTTCCTGCCTCGACCTCCTGTGCTTACCACCCACCCAAATTCCAACTGCATTCTCCATAGGGTGGCAACGAGAACTTCTTAAAGTCTGTGACTCCCATGTCTGAAATCCTGCAGCGCTCCCCACTGCTCTGAGAATAAAACCCACGCTTGATTGTTACGAAGCTTACGAGACCTTTCTGCCGTTGTACGACCAAGTGCCGCCCCTGCACACTTCACTTACAGGAGTCTGCTTCCTGACTGCCCCAGGACCTCTGAACAGTCACTGCGACCCGGGACACATTCACCCTCTTCCTCATTCAACTTCCAGGCCTCCACTCCTACGTCATCTCTTCAGACAACCTTCTGTGACCAAACCCTTACCTGCACCATCTCCCTTAGTGTCTTTCTGTCCTACCACAACGGAAGCTCTGTGAAGGAAGGTCCTCTGTTGTGTTCTTCCGCTACTCTATCCCCAGGACCCAGCACAGTGCTCGGTACCTGGTAGGCACTCAATATAAATCTCTGTTCCACAAACGAAAAATAAATACTGGATAAGGAAGGCAGGTGCCAGTCTCTGACTCTAAAAACACAGGCCTTAAATCCAGATTCTTCAGAGTGTGACAATAAACAGATGACGCTCTTTAAAACCCATTTTCTCCTGCCTATAAAAAGAGAATAAATCCATAAAATAGATCATCAAAAAAATTCATTAAAACATAAGTAATCTCTTAAAAAGAAATACAGTTAGGATTTTCAGATGGGAAAACATACATCCTTTCATCATACCCCTTTCTTCCTTTAGTAGGAGAAGAAAATGACACTGAGCCGTACTTACTGGCTTAAGAACAAAAGGAATCGGCCATCCAACCATTATGCCTAAAAAGGAGGTTCAGAAAAGCTTCTCAGTTTTTATTCTTTGTCACAGTCAAAGTAAAGAGAAAATCCAGAGTCAAAGCCACAATACAAAAACCAAACGTATCCGAAGAAAATTTACCATTTCATATTTACTCAATGATTTCAAGTAAAAAATACTTCCCCCCCACAAATTATAAACACAGTCCTTTCCCACCTAAAGTGAAGCCCTTACATTTATTCAAAGTTACCAAAACCCCCCTCGAGAGTACTTTAGGTCAGGCTGGTAAGAGTATCACGGGGGGAATCATCGTGGGAAATAGGAGACCTTACAGGCGTTTCCCAACGGCTTCAGAAAGAAGGGAACTTGCAGATTCTTTATAGATGGATTGTTCATTCATCTGTAGTCGCGGCTGAGCCCTGGCTGGAGTATGCCAGGAGAATCGGGCACACCTGAGCAACACAGCGCCAAGATGGCACATCGCTAATGACCCCTCACCTACCAGAGCCTGGCCGCGAGAACACAACCACCGGCGTCAGTCTGGAGCTATGTTTTTTAAATGGCCAGATCATGGAATGCTCATGAGGCCCTCCCCACCCCCAAATTCTGCACCCGTTAACACCTAAACCAGTTGACAAAACGTCATTTTCACATACAATGAGAACATTATGTTATCATAGCCTGAAAAGGGTAGCCTGGCCATTAAAAGCATTTCACAATCTTGTCAAATGAGCTAAAGATGTAAACTATGGGATTAAACAATTTAACTTCCAAATGTCGTATTTCAGTATAAAAGAGAAACAAGGAGCAAGGGAAACTACAGATTTCATTTGTAATAGGACAAAACATCACTCACGAAGATCAAAACTGGAAAATGACTAAGAATGGCAACTGTACACTACGTGTGGGGGGAAAGAATCTCTGAATAAGGAGGCTATTTAGCAACTAAAAACACCAAAATGGCTTTCCAAATTATTTCTGGAAACCGCATTATCACTGTAAAGTAGCAGGGGCAGTCCCACGGGCGGCTATGCCATATCTGGACCGCACTCCATGCCCACGCCAGAGGAGTCGGGCTACGCACAGAACGCAAGGTCCTCGTACCTCAGGTAAGTCCTGCTTGCGTGGACCTCAGGTATGTTCCAGAGACGCCCTGTTCATGAAGGGAACTTGTCGATCAGCATTCAGAGAGAAGATGACCCACGCGCTCTGGCAAGGGCGACAGGCACAACTTCGCTGAAGACACAAGCTCAAATTCATCTTCTATTTATAATCCTCATGAGCTTTTCCCTTTGGTATAAACAGAGCCAGCACTACAGAGCTAAGGACTGAAAATTACACCTATCTGTGAGCCAAATCACTTCATCAAAATAAAACCCAACATTTATTAAGCACGTACTAAGCATTCAACAGTGTCCTGGGCATTCTGGGAGCCCCAGGAACGCAAACCATGACTCCTGCCTAGCCAGGTTCCCATGTTCCAAAACCAAATTCCTACTCTTCTCCAAGCCTACTCGTCTCGCATGCCTTCTTCGGTTTAGCCAACTCCAATTCCACCCTGCCATTCACACCACACAGTCTAAGCAGGGACGTTCTCTCCGGTCCCATGCAAACCATTAGAGCCAATGCCATCAGATGTAAGACCCACAAGACTCAAAAGCATATTCATGTACTAATCAGAAACTTCTACTCACCAATCCCCCACCCTTGCATGAAAATATGTAGTCTGACCTAAAACGTTCAGTGGGCTAGTAGAGCACCTAGCATAGGACAGTCTCTTAAGAAATACTTGTTGAATGAGTAAGTGGAGAGAATCATGACTGGTATCGAGCACAAGAGCTCTTACTCAGAATTAAGGCTGATGGCTATCACTCACCACAAAGGAACATCAAACCAGTGCCCGCAAGAACTGGCAGAATAATGCACTGAACTTGGATTTACTTTATTATTCCCCAAAAGATTAAGAGTTTTGTTTCACTGTCCTGAGCAGTCATTCTTAAAAAGCGCTGGATGTCTCCAACAGTGAGAACCGGTGATCCCAGTTGGGCAATACCGAGAACACGACAGGTAGGATAAATGGAACCAAAAGTGCCAAAAGTGTGGAATCGGAGATAAATACAAGGAATATATGTAAGATTCAGCACAAGCAGCAATAATTAGATAGAAATTAGTTAAGACTGTCATAACCTTTATGTAAGGCAATGTGACACTTACCAAACTCTACAACTTATTTATGTCACAGAAATTCCATTTCTCAGACTCTGGCTTACAGACATATTAACCAGTCAAGATGTTGGTTCAGAAGCATTCACTGCAGCCCTGATTACAGAGCAGAAGCATCTAAACATCCTTCATTGTGATCTGGATAAATAAACGTGGACCTCCCACAGCAGAATGCGTGCGGTCAACTGGAGGAATGAGGCAGATCTGTAGACATCAGTATGTCTGTGATACACAATTATGCACAATTTTCATTCTAAAATGCACATATTTGGGGGGCACCTCGGTGCCTCAGTCACAGTTGAGCGTCCGACTCTTGACCTCAGCTCAGGTCTTGATCTCAGGGTCCTGAGTTCGAGCCCCACTTTGGGCTCCATGCTGGACATAGAGCCTACTTAAAAAAATAAAGTAAATAAAATAAAACACATGTATTTTGCTGTATAGATGGACATCCATGTGATAAGCATAAACAGTCTACAAGTACACACGGTCAGAGGCTATGGGACAATGGGGATGGAGACTGGAGTGGGGTGGGGGAGCATCACTTGCTTATATGTGATTTCTACGCAACAATCAGGTACCACTCTGTGCTTTTAAAAAAAATAAAGATTATAGAGAGTACAAGAGGAAAAGGAGAAAGAGAGGAGGAGGGAAGGGAAGAAAGATTACTGAAGAGTTCTCAAGTCCAGCATTAACGTTTGTGTTTTAAGATATAAATGCCCATCTGGGAAGAGCTGCCCAAGCCAGGCGGTCCCGGACTTCACCCTCCCTGGCCGCCACCTCTCCATGGGGCTTTGGGTCCCCTGCATCTTTGAAAACCCATCCAACCTCGCTGGCAGGGGAAGCTCTGGTCAGAATGAGAGAAAAACAGAGCAGCCACTGGCCCAGCCCCCTGCAGACTCTGCTAACCCACCCGTCCCAGAGCTGAGCTCCACCAGAGGAGGAGACAGACCTTCTGTCTTTAAATTCTCTGCAGGGGTGCCTGGGTGGCACAGCGGTTGGGCGTCTGCCTTCGGCTCAGGGCGTGATCCCGGCATTACGGGATCGAGCCCCACATCGCTCTTCTGCTATGAGCCTGCTTCTTCCCCTCCCACTCCCCCTGCTTGTGTTCCCTCTCTCGCTAGCTGTCTCTATCTCTGTCGAATAAATAAATAAAAAATCTTTAAAAAATTAATTAATTCTCTGCAACTCCTGAGGTTAAAACTATTAGACTGTTAGATTATATTAGACATCCATATCTATACCTTTTATATTAGGTAACATTTACATGGTAGTAAGCCTGGGAATTAAGAGCGGAGATTATATTTAATTGATTTTTGACCTGTGGGTCTTAGCTGCCACCAGGCAATCTCTGGGAAGAGTCCCCATGTACGACAACAAGAAACTGACCAACGGAATCTATACCCTTAACGAGCAACTCTACACCATGATAAATTCTCTTCTTGGAATGTGTGCAAGGATATGGAAAGATACGTGTGATGTTGTATCCTGCCAATTTCCAGCAAGCTTCTGTGCAGTCTATGTATGGCTTAGTCATGGTTTTGTGATGTCTGTAATCATAGACAGATCTACACAGCCAGAAAATGAGAGTTTAGGTCTACACACCAAACTAATGACAGTTACCCTTTAATGTTCCCACTTTCCTTCTCAAAATTAAGTACCATAAACACTTAATATTTTTCTAATAAAAGACTATAAAAATAAAAAGCTGTTTGAAAGGTGGATGCCCTCCCCCAGTACACACACACACATTCCATCTCCCACCCCACCCTCACCACAAACCCCCCCAACACACCCCCTTATCCTCTGTTATCAAGAGCAACCTGGAGAGGGGACCCTGCAAGCTGCCAGACTGGCTTGAGCAGACAGATCTAACTTACAGCTCCTTGCAAAACCAGCCCCTGAAATTGTTCTGGTCTCACGAGCTCCCCAGGCCTGTCACACTGGGCTTCATCTTTATGAGTTGCCAGTATTATCACAGGGTCACGGGAATCACATGCCAGCAACAACAGCACCATCGTACGCTGGCTGACGCAGGATCAGCACACAGCAACCTGTGTTCTGTAGTTCCCTGGAACACCTAACACATGCCAATCAAAATAACAAAGGTCAAAGTCTTCAGAAGCAGATCATTAACTTCAGCAAGAGTTATACACAAAGTACAACGGCTTCTAAGAAGAAAGTGCTTTCTGAAAGAAAAGAAAAGAAAAGAAAAGAAGAAAAGAAAAGAAAAGAAAAGAAAAGAAAAGAAGAAAGAAAGAAAGAAAGAAAGAAAGAAAGAAAGAAAGAAAGAAAGAAAGGAAGGAAGGAAGGAAGAAAGAGAAAGAAAAACGAATACTTATAGCTTTTATTTGCAGGTACTTTATAAGCTATAAAATTATATGATTCTCTCAGCAAAAATTCTAGGTAAGTTTATGGTGCCTCTATTTTACTGGTGAGGACGTGGAGGCTCAGAACGGGATTCCAGATTAGATCTTTGTACGATGAATTATCCAGAATTTCTCATTGAATTATTTGAGATGAACAAAGCAAATGATCCACTTCTTCCTTTTATTAAAAGGATTTTTGTTCCAATTCTATTTTATCCATATTTTTAAAATTTATACAGGATTTTCCTTCAAACTTGTATTCTCATCCTTGGCCTGAAGTTTGAAAACAATCCTGTTTTTTCAAACCATCAATGTTTTAATAAACCAAGACAAAAGGATGGTTTTTTTCTTGCATCATTTGAATTAAATGGTATAAGCATCACGTGAGTAAATGTGCCAATTCTACAGAGAAAAGTCTGAGACAGCACCAAGAAGAGAGAGGAACGTAGTATTTGTAATTTGGAGACACAGGATATAGAAATTATTTGAAAAAAATCACAATGGCTTTATAATGAATACCTTCCACTTTCCTTGGTAAAAATTATATAACTTTCACTTGGGCTGCTTCATGTGATTTTTTTGAATTGCCTTAAATATAAAATTCTCTTAATACTGTTTCATATACACACACACATACACATATATACATATAATTTTATACTATTAATGTGGATTGCTTTTTTTCTCAATAGGCACAGATGCTCTTTTCTGACTGGCATGTGGTCACGGCTGCTGTCTCTCACACACACACTTAAACTTCAGGCAGCCACGGGCCCAGCGCTTCCAGCGGGCGCTGGAACGTCTGGGAACATGTTTGAATTCTCCCTCCTTCTTTTACTAACAATGGTGACCATTGTGCGATCCTGGGCGAATTACAGAACATTCAAGCTTCTTACTTCCTCATCTCTAAAATGAGAATAAATAATGTCAATCTCAGGTGGCTGAAAAAAATTTTTTTGCCTTTTTGTTTTGAAACAATTTGAAATTTAGGGAAAAGCGGCAGTAACAGGACAGAAAACGGAGGTATGGCCCTTCGTCCGGCTTCCTTTCTGTGAACAACGTAGATGGCCAGAGTGTAGTTATCAAAACCAGGAAACTAACACTGCTGTGTTCTTCGTGACCAAGAGACAGACCTTATCTGCATGTCACCTGCAGTGCCCCCAACACGCAGCCGTCCCCGATCGCCCCTGGCGCTTCCCGGCCTGACCCCACTGTCAGCAGGAGGTACTCTGTAGACTGCCTCTCCGACGTGCTCACAACATCAGCTTGAGGTGTGCATTTCTGGCAACAATACCTCACAAGCGACGCGGGATCCTCTTCGGGGCATCGCAGGATGGGGCACATGATGTCCCCACTGTCTTATTACTGGTGATGCTAACGGCTGGTAACCTCGGGGAACTGTGTGTACAAGCCATGGTTCTGGCACACAGTACGTCCTCCACCAATGGCGGCTATGACCATGGCGAGGTTCAGGCTAAGAACACAAATCCTGGAATCAGGGAGATGTGCATTCTCGTGCCCATTCCACCAGCTCCTGCCACGCAACCATGGTGTAACTCCCCCACTTTTCTTGGGTGTACAGTACAGACAAAACCACCTGTGAAGTTGTCCTGAGGCCACCACAAAGTTTTGAAGAAAGCAAAAGGAGAAAATTTAGGTAAAGCACTCAGTGCCTGGAAGTCTCGAATGTTCCATCAAAAGGCGAGTTTGGGGCACAGCAGGGGTAGGCTGGAGGGCTGTGAAGTGGGGGTGTGGAGCCAGCAGCTCACCTCTCCCTGCAGCAGGCCCCACAGGACCGGCCCTCATCACCGCCCCCCGTAAGATCACCACCACCACCCTCACCCTCCACCCCCCGCCCTGCCAAGTTTGAGGCCCCCTGCACAGGACATCACATTTTCTTTTTCTTCTACAGCTGTGTCTGCTGGGTGTAGATCAGTGAAGAGGGAACTTCAGGACGCCTACATGTGGGAGTTAAAATCTATGATGAGACAAACCCTCCTTTTAAAAAACAAATCTAACCCCAAAGGAACAAGAAAATAAACTTCACACTAATCCTGAGGGGTCTGGATATGCAAGCTGAAACTCGAAACACTTCTCCCTCAGAGTATAGGAAGAGCCATAAAGCCAATCACGGCACTACAGCCTTTGTGGATTTAAGCTCAGCTTTGGAAAGCCACGTGCAAGCTACAAACACAAGAGAGCAACAAAAGACACACTTGGACTGCAGGACAGCCCGCGTTACGTCCTCCGCTTAGCTGTTAATGACTGAAGGATCAGAGCGATACATGTGTTCTCCGAGCAAACCCATCTGACAGACACCAAAGCTCTGGCTCCCAGGGGCCCTGGTGACCTCTAAATGACTTTTAAGAGCACTGACTGTCCAGAGGGCAGTTTAAGCCAAGAACCAAACAGGATCAAGAACCCAAGAACATGGGCACCTGGGTGGCTCAGTTGGTGGGGCGTCTGACTCTTGATTTTGGCTCAGGTCATGAGCTCAAGCCCCGAGCTGGGCACTGCACTGGGCATGGAGCCTGCCTAAGATTCTCTCTCTCCCTCTGCCCCCTGCCCACACTCGCATGCTCTCTCTTAAAAAAAAAAAAAAATCCAAGGCCCTTCCTTAGCATACTTCTGCTCTGCGTGTGAGAGGGAACTTCGGTTACTTGCTTTCTCACTCCTGCTCCCACCTCCTGGCAAGGAGGGAGGTGAGAACAGCTAACAGTACTCAGAGTTTACTAGGACCTCAGCTTTTTACAGACACGCTCGTTGAAAAGCAAAGCAATCCTACGAAAAGGAGTAAGAACGCCTAGGGACAGGTGAGGACCAAGGCCCCAGACATGAGCTGACGCGCTCGAGGTCACACACTGGAGTGGGGTTCCAACAGCCGGCTCCAAGCCTGTGTGCCCTACACTCAGGGGCATGCACCTCCAGGCGAGGATGCTGTCCCTTCCCCTCCCTTCACACTGTGGGGTAACGCTGACAGAAGATTCCAGAATGTGTTTTCAGTTCCTCAAAGTGAGGGGGCACAGTTACCACACACCTTGTTACCACTCACAAATTCTTCTCCTTTCTTTCCCCACCACCTTGGCAGCACACTCACGGGTCACCACCACTGGGGGCTCCTAACACAGGCCCGCCCGCCTCCTCCGCTCCTTGCCCAGGCTAGCGTGTCCACCGTCCCCACCCTTGCTCCGCAGCTGGGAGTCAAGAGCAGGTTTCCTGTCCGGAGGCCAAGCTGTGGACAGACTTCCCTCTGGATCCAAGCGCCCCTCAAGCTCCATCCGCCCCAAAGACCACTCCTGAGCAAAGTCACATCTGCAACAGCGGGGGTCACATCAGGGAACAAACCACTTGGGCAAAGGTATGCAAACATGACTGGGGTTCTTTCAGAGAGCCCCTTCCCTGGGGTCAAAAAGCCTCTCCGCTGTCCCCAGGTTCCAAGCTCCGAAGAGCTCCCCACCTCCCTCCCACTTACGCAGCCACGACCCGTTCCCCCAAAACACATTTACGTGTGTCTGTGTGAACGTGTTTACCTTATACCATCCCTTTCACAAGGGCTTTCCCTGCTCGTTACAGAAGCGAGAAGCACCACGTTCCCCTTGTGAGAGATTCAAGCAGAGACGTGCACGCAAGTGCAGGCAGGCGGGGTGGGCGAGGCAGCCTCCCGAGCCCCGGCCGCCAGGCACCCGTGCTACCGTCTGAGGTGCAGCCCTCAGGACTGAAAACATACACGTGCAAATCTAACCGTCACATGAAAACAGTGAGGGGGAGATTTATATGCTATATCACGCCATCCATGTAAAAGACAGGGAAGGAGAGACATACAAAAAATATCGCTTGAAGGCTTCAAAGCAGACGAAACCGATGGACCCCAGGGAGGGGACCTGGGTGGCAAGGGTGGGAACCACGTCTGTGCCCGTGGATCCTCTCTTACCATCTGAATGCAGAACCACGTGAATGCATCATCTACTCAAAATACTGGTTATTTAAGTCAAATATTACAATGGAGAAAATTTACTTATTCAAAGACCCAAACCATGCCTAGCGTAGAGCAGGTCCTCAACGGCTACAACAGAACAAATGAACAGTGAGTCTAACTAGTTCAATGTAACAGGAGTTGGCCCTCCAAGTAACCTACAAACACAACAACAGCAGGACAAAGAAAGGCGTCCGTGATCTGTTCTTACAGGGGAATGCTATCAAGAACAGGGAAAGAGGGGCGCCTGGGTGGCACAGCGGTTAAGCGTCTGCCTTCGGCTCAGGGCGTGATCCCGGCGTTATGGGATCGAGCCCCACATCAGGCTCTTCCTCTATGAGCCTGCTTCTTCCTCTCCCACTCCCCCTGCTTGTGTTCCCTCTCTCGCTGGCTGTCTCTATCTCTGTCGAAAAAAAAAAATAAAAAAACTTAAAAAAAAAAAAAAAAAAAAAAGAACAGGGAAAGAGTTTACATATCATCAGGCAACTGTAATGTTCTGAACACTTTCTCCCAAGACTCCTGTGAGCAGAGGGTACACACAGCCACCCCAGAGTCCGGGGGCACAGGCCTCAGGGACCCTACAGTGAGAGGGGCCAATGGCACTTTTATGCTCACAGTTTACCTTAAAACCACATATATGTAAATCCTGTGTTTTACCCTAGATTACAGTCAAGGCTAGCATCACACAAAAACCATCCCTTTTGCCCGAATCATCAAGAAAGAATATGTTTATCACGTTACTTCACACCTCTCGACCCACCAACTCATATCTGTGGGAATTCGACCACCATCATTTGAAAATCACACTCTAATTGAATCTTTCAAGTTTACAAACTGGGGTCATCGAAGTGCGTTACCCACGATCACACGGCAACAACGGGGCAGAGCTGAGACCTGGCTGTGGGCGCACAAGACTTGACCGATGCGCTTCGTGTCTGTCTCCTCGTCCCCACCTCCACCCCACAGGCCCAGTCACCACCAGTTCCCCCAGATAACAGCCCTCTGGTATCCCAGCGGAGTCCAAAGGCCCAGGCTCAGTAACAGAACTGCTCTTCTGTAGCCCTTCAACCACGCGTGCTCAGCTCAGTCTCGCGGTGCCCACAAAACACAAAATCTCTAACAAGTCCTGTGTCTCATTAACTTTGTATGAAGCTTTTTGTTTCACAAACAAAACTGCTTCTAAGCACTTTCTTAATTATTTGGCTGCACCATTTGCATATTGGCTAATGTAATAATTGCAGATCTGAGTTTTATTTACATGTTAAAACCAGAAGCTCGGTTTGATAACATTTGGCTAACCAACCATTTTGACTAATTAAATGTTTGAAATAGTACAGCTTATAGGGTAACATATTCCAAAATACACATTCCCCCTGATTTTACCTGACTCTCTCTTAATTTTTTCAAAGCAACTTCATATTGAAAAATTAGATTAGCCTATTTTCTATAAAGAATTCCTTGAATAATAAACCATTGTTAAAATATCTGCACTGAAATTATGTCCAACTCTTACACAAACGTTTGGTACTTTAAGTTTGTGTAATGTCCCTAAACCAAATGCATGCACCATGTTTTGTGAGATACACCTGTCCCAGGAAAGACACTCTAGCGGGAAACCAATTTTAACTGATGAAATAAAAAGTATCTTTGTGAGAAACAAAATACACAAATTTTGAGACTGCTACTGTAAAAATTTCCTGCATAGAGCATAAACTCTGAAGAATCACTTTACTCCCTCGGGGAATTTCAGCCAATAGAATGTTCATGTCTAGACATTTTAAAAGGAACTGCGAAATCTGACGTTTGCACCAAGTTTCTATGGGGGTGGAGACATGTCCAAACAATTTCTCTACTGGATCACAGATCTTCAGTTCCCAAGAAAAATTTCAGACATTAGGCTCAAATGAATTCCACTGTCACAAAAGTAGCCTGTGTAAGAAGGTCAAAGTGGCAGTGGTCACAGTCAGGGTTTGGTCAAGCAGTGGAACATGGAACAGAAGAACGCTGATGCAAGCACAGAATCTTCCCCGAGCATCTCCAGGATCTTGTCCACCATCTGCGAAATTCCCCAACATCTGCACAGCAAGGTTCAAGTATGAAGAAAAAGGCATGCTCCAGTTTCACAACAGATTCCAAAGCAACTCAAAACCCTTCGAAACAGGAAGCCTTCCAGGCTAGGAGACACAAGAACTAATGTCAAGTCACTGACGACCCCTTCTCATCCTTCGATGTCTCTCTGAACTGACCCGGACAGAGTTCAGACCTTCTCCTCACCCGGTGCTGCTGCGGGGGGGCCAGATGAGACACACCATATGGAAACTGTTCAAAACCAGGCAACGCAGCACAAAAGCAGCTGTCAAGAGTGCTCAAAGCACGGCCAGTTCATCAATGACTACACTGTAATGTCAACAGCTTTCTGCCCGGGGGACTACAGAAATAAAGCAATATCTAGCTGGGCTCCCTAAGAGCGTCTTATGATTCAAGGCCATAGTTTCTGTGTTTGATAAATCACACCAATCACTAGGGCTTAGACTTGGATCTCCTTCTCCTAAACACAACATCCTAAGGAAAGGCCTCGCCTTCCACCTAACCCCAGGAGCCAGGGAGGCCGCAGCCATACCTCCGGATTCTCCTAGTAACTTCACGCCACCAAGGCTGTCCTCCTCAGGGTCCCTGACGCCCCGCCCATCGACCACCGCGCAAAGAGTGAGGCTGCCAGACTCGTGCACCTTTATACCCTCAGCAGGGCACAGTCCAAGAGTTATTTCAGGAACGAGAGAAAGAAGAGTCAACAGACAAAAAGTAAATAACTGAATAGCAAACAGGAGAACAAAGTGTTGGAGTAACATGATATGATGCCTGAGATTTGCTTTAAAATATCACCCTCCCCGTCCCGGAACCACAATCACAGAGAGTTGACAGTAGTTAATGCTGGGTGATAAGGATACCAAGGTCGTCTGACAAGTCACTCTACGTTCTTAACAACGGTTTCGAAAAATGGTGCAAGAAAATGTTTTTCTTAAGCTCTAATTTAGAAGGAACCCAATTTGTTTTAAAAATAATACATGGACATACACAAAAACAGAAAGTGTCTGGAAAAAAAGAAGAAAATAAAAGCACCTACAAATTTCCGTGGGGTGGCTGGATGAAACCAAAGGGTAGGTCAGCAGGCTCCACACCACCACTAGCAGAGTGCCACCGCTCACAGCACACAGGTCCGTCCAGCAAGCCTCACGCGTTCATCCCCAATTACTGGAGCCGCCATGTCTCAACTGCACGCATCCTTCTAGGGTGGAGAACAGGATGACTTAACATACATACACATAGTGAAACCAGCACCTCTTTAATCACCCGCCCATAAGCATGACATTCCCTCAACAAAGTGCGACCTGACCCTGACTGTGCACCCAAGCGTCACCCACCTGTCACTGCACAGTCAGGTAGGCCTTTGTCCACTAGCTCTTTGCTCAGAGAACAAGGACATATGTCCGGTTCCTCAGCCCAAAGACACCAGGGCTAGTCCACAACAGAAGAAAGGCAAAAGGATCCGAGCTGACGGGGAAGACTGCGTCACAGGAGACACATGACGGGAACCAGGAGAGGCCCAAACCACCGCCTGGCGTTGACCAGGGAGACATGCGCTAAAGCTTCACTCGAACGGTCCACTTCTTCACTTGCTCTGACTTTCTTTCTAGCACCACAGGCGGACGGGAGTCAGGACTCTCTGAGAAACACCACCACAGCAGACAGGGAAGCAGGTTAAGCAAGGAGACTCTGTTCTAGAAACTCCACTTGATAAAGGTACTGAGTTCTGAGACCAATTACTTGGGGCAGCTACACAGACTGGCGATCTTTCCTGACAGCTGTCCCTCAACAAGAAAAACATACTGTTGGCAAAATGATTTTCTATCAGTATGGACACCCGAGATACGGCTAAGAGAAGCACGGGCCGAGCAGTACAGCCCCAGAAGATTTTGCAGGTGAGCCATAAAAGTTCACCTACCAAGCCAAGGGGATTCTTTTGATCTTATGTCCTCAGAACACTGGTCATGCTATCCTCCCAGAGCAAGATACTGATAATCCGAGAGTTCAGACTCCTGACCTTTGTCACCTGAGTCATACATCCTATCTCTCTATACAGATGCTACAAAAGCAGGGGGAAAACTGCCATGTCTGCCAATCCTCGGGCCAAAGGTGAAAAGCATTTCCATCCCCTTCTCATTATCTTTCCTCTCTCAGCTTTTAGCTTTAAAGAGAAACTTTTCTCCTTTTCTTCAAATTTAAATGCACTTAGCCAACATATAGTACATCATTAGTTTCAGAAGTAGAGTTCATTTGCATATAACTCCCAGTGCTCATCACATCCTGTGGCCTCCTTAATGCCCATCACCCAGTTACCCTATCCCCCCACTCCCCTCCCCACCAGCAATCCCGTTTGTTTCCTAGAGTGAAGAGTCTCTCATGGTTTGTCTCTCTGATTTCCTCCCATTCAGTTTTCCTTCCCTTCCCCTGTGATCCTCTGTGCTGTTTCTTAAATTTCACGAGTGAAACCATATAATTATCTTTCTCTGATTGACTTACTTCGCTCAGCACGATACCCTCCAGCTCCATCCACGTCAATGTAAATGGTAGGTATTCATCCTTTCTGATGGCTGAGTAATATTCCATTATATTTATCATGTAAGAGAAGCTTTTCTTAAAAACTGGCCAGTCCCTACCTTACAGATGATGCAAATTTTATGAGGTCTCCCCATCTTGCTCTGGGCCAGATATCCCCGGGCCAAATGTGCAACTGGATTGAACGTAAAGATCCAATGCTGGTAGCTAAGGCATCTGAGTGCTCGCCTCGTGAATCCCACAATAAAATGTCCGTCACGGGCCACATGAATTCCTCCTCCCAGGGGGATGAGTCAGGGACAGCAGCACAGGTGACGGCACAGTGCTGATTCTCGCCTGACACCTCAGACGATGTTCTCTACCAGAGTTTATGATACATGACAGGGCAGAATTCATCCAGACTCGACCAAGAATCACATCTGCTAGCCAACGCCTGTTGCCACTGGGCTACCCATTCACTTTCACACTGTGGGTTTTCTCAGAAGCTGTGGTCTTTCAATAGGTCTGGACAAATTCTGCTGCCAGGCACTACGAAATGGACATCAAAGTAAATCTGAGGTTATGTGAAATAAACACACACCAAATAACGCCCGTTCCTTACAGCGGCCTATGAACCTTGGTTTAAGTCATGTCTAACTTATTCCAAGGGCAGGAAAGCAAATCAAATTTGACCCCAACGTTCAGGCTGGTAGTGCCAACGCCGTTTTGTTCTAGGCTTTTGCTTTTCCTTCAACACCAAAGAGGGTGGCAAGTAATAACCGGTATGAATCTTTCCTGCCTAACTAAAAAGGACAATACCCTAAGTTAATGACTAGTTCCTAAAGGAAGTCAAGTAATGAACCAAATTAACAAACCCCTGTATGAATGAATTACACTTTACGAACGAATTACCATATGTGAACAATGCTGTCATCTGCATGGATGCCCTTTAGCTTTTACAAACCAGGGGGCGCTAGGCAGCGGCACCTGAGCCGGCTGGAGAGGAGCGCAGGCTCACACACCAAGGAGCTTCTCCCTCTGGTCCAGGGACATCCGGAGGCGTCACACCCACCCCCAGGTGGCAGCAACATCCACACCCTGCTCTCTCCTGCCACACAGCTACGTTTTTGTGATCACATCCTCAGTAACACCTCCGCGAGGGCCAGCTGGGACCAGCACACTGAGCACACCGGATGTGGGCAATCCAAGATGGGATTCGCGGTAAAAATCACGTTGAACGAGCTGCTGGGGTCGTCCCCGCCATAAATGGCTCCCTTCACCACTCCAGGGCAGGTGCAGCGTCGCCCCCTCATGACACAGGACAGCGCGTGGCAGCAGAGCGCCACTCCCTGCCTCTGGCACCGCAGCCATCAGCCCGACAACACTGCCCCCACCACCGGTCGACGTGCAACGCTTACCAAGCTTCGGTGACGTCTGCCGCCGAACCTGTTCACGCAGACTGTGCCGGCGGTTGTCATTACCTGACTCAATTCAATACTAACACACGAATTTGAGTCTGAAAACCAAGTGAGCAGTTGTTCCCATAAAAATGAAACTCAATGCTTTAGGAAGACGGGACAAACAAAACCAGCTGCCAAACGAGGTGCGTCTGAGACCACGCTAGTATTCAGAGGGAAAAGTCCAGACGGGCTCTGTCCCGGGCTGTTCTGAAGGAGTGAAGACCAAGCACCACTGGTGACACGTGACAAGTATGCTTCGTGAGGGAGCGACAACACGGAGCACCCGCGTCCAGAGACACGGTCCCGACACCACATCAAAGACTGGCCACTTCTGCACACCGGTATCTCCAAGTTTAATGAAATGTCTGGTGGGCATATGTCATTCTTTACTACTCCACTCTTCACTGATCCATCATGCAACCACAGGGGCCAACCGCACTCGCCAAGACTCTGTAAGGAACCCCACCAAGTTCCAGACTCTCGTATTTTCCCTTTTCCTGATGAAGATCTGGAACAAGAATGAAAGGGGGACAGTTTGCCCTGATGAAATCTCAGCCCCCTTTCAGTGGCCAGCGTCCTGAAGAGTCTCATTTCCCTAAGTTCCACAGAGCGGGGACCCAGTGCCCCCCATCTGGTGGCCAAGGTTAAACACCACCTCTTCTCTTTTCTCTGCATTGACAACCCCCCTTAGCTTGTACAAGTATGCCCAGCTCGGAGGTGAGCAAAGCCAGGGAAAGGTCAATTCACACTATATAGTGTCTTTCTTTTCCCCAGGAGACTGTTTCAGAAGACCAATCTATGTTCACCCATCTGTAAGTAGCAGAGCTCAAGAGCACACAAAGAGGAAGTTAAAAAAATATATATTCAGGACCATGGAAGGGGGGATATATTGGAACCAGAGAGTGAAGGGAAAGGTTAGTCTTACCGCAAATCGGTTACAAAACAGAAAGAACTAGACTTAAACTCTACCTATGATTTTGGAGAAGTTAACAGCCTTTCTAAGTCACTCTCCTTATATATAAAATGTAAGGAAACTGTAACCACCTACTTCATAGGATTAAATGAGATAAACAGTTGCAAAGCACTTAGTACAATCCAGGCACATAGCAGGTGCTGGATAAATCATGGCTGCCTTCAGTAGAGTAGTATCTTCTCACACCTAAGTCCGTTCTGTACCCAAAATGGCATTATTTTCCACATCTTCCCTCTCTTGATTTAAGAACTCAAAGCTTCTCTTCAAATCAGCCAGGTCCCCACACCTCTGACTCTCCAAAAGCAGCAGCTCAGAGACTCCACTACAAAGAAAGCTCTAAAGAGCGAGGTAATATCACTCGTAAGACATGTCTGCATCCCTCAGCGCACTCTCGGGAGCTCAGCAATTATGGGGCGCTCAAAATGTGAACATTAGCTGGCTGATTTAGGTTATTAAATTGACTCAAAATTACTGTGCACAAAGATCAAGAGCAACAAACAAACACCGATCGGTTTATTCTCTTTACATCAATACCCCCGACCCATTCTCCTGCAGCGAATCTCGTCATCTAAGATCTCTGTGGCTGCGGGACTTAGATCAAAGTCGTCCGCTCCGCAAACAGTAGGCAATCGTCCTAGCCATGGTCCCTGCACACCAGCTGGGAGTCCGCATGGGGCGCCCTACGGCTCACAGGCAGTCTGCAGGCGCTGTCATTCTCCAGTCTCCAGTGTGAGAGAAGGATCTCAAACCTTGGATCATGCACATCCCCAGTAAAGCGAGTTGACGACGGTAAAGGGTACAGGAGGACGAAGTCAGGTTGGCCGGGTCTCGTTCTGACACGAGTGCAGACAGCCGTGACACCACAGCCAAAATGAGAGGGGCGAGGACCCAGCTGGGGACTTTTAACAACATGCCAGCCCCACACACATCTGGTCCCGGCTCCGTCCCCTTCCACAAGAGAGAAAAATCAATGTTTAAAAGTTCTGAAGGATATGGTGTCTGAGCTTCTTCAGATGTCTGGGTCTCTCTGCCTCTGTGCACGAGTTTTCTTTTCTGGATAAACATCAATGCGGGCTCGCTGCTTCGAGGACAAACACAACTTGAGGAAGCTGCCTTTCCTATTTGCCGAAGACGACAAAACACGAAGATGACAAAACACAGGATGTGTCACCTAAGCAACCGTTCCGGTTCCAGAGGTATTCCAGATAAATCTGTTCTTTCCTTTAAGGAAAAGCTTTCTCCTCCTCAGGTGTTACTGATTCACAAAGAAGCCACGAAAAACAAAGGAGGTGTGGGACCTCTAAGGGGATAATGGGGACAGGACCTGCCTCAGAAGCGTAGGGGCGTCCCCAAACTGTGACCTCAAGCCCTGACGTGGGAATGTCCTCCACAAATGAGACATATTTCCAAGGCCTACACACAGAAACCCTTCCAGCCCTGGGCACTGGGCTCTGAGACACTAGCAAATACTTTACAAGACGGTCAAGAGCGTACTGCGTGTGTGGCTTTCTCATTCATAAAAGTCACAGTCCTGTTATTTTTCTACTCTTTTTGAGCTTCGTGACAAAGAGGTCTTTGGAAAATAGTCATTATTTACCTGAAATGACAATTACAAATAAATATGTACACACCTCAAACGGAACCCCCCACACAGACCGGATATGAACCATCGGATCATAATAGCTCCCAAGCACCAGAAGCATGCATCTAAAATACTTGAAGGAACTGGCAGATACTGAAATGTTAATTACAGACATGGAATTATCTGGAATTTTTAAAAATTATCAGCTTTTAAGTCAAAATGGTTTATGAAAGCTACAATATCATAATTTTGACTTTTAGGATTTTTAGATTATTTTAACACTACAAAGTTGTTCAGCCCAATTGCACGCCTTCTCTATGTGAAGTGAAGCCACCCCTCAGGGCCCAGAACAGGTCTGGGGTGTCCTGACTTGGAGCTTTCTGGCATCACTTCCCAAAGGTGAGGTTCTGGTACGTTCCTGCTACATTCTGTGCAACCAGCACATATTTGGTTCTCCACTGAACAAAACCAAGAATCTCAATGACTATTGTCAAGGCTGCAGACAGGAATAGGAGTAGCTGGAAAGGGCAAAGGGGAGCTCGGATCGACAGAAGGGTTTGCGGGTGCTGGCTGGTTGCATAACTCCATAAATTTACTAAAAATCTCTGAATGGTGCAGTTAAAAGAGGTGAATTCTATGATATGTAAAGTGTTATCTCAGTAAAGTATCTGCTTTAAGTGACAGGGTGATCGCTGGGGCTTAGCATTTTGATCGGGAATGGACAGCAACTAATAAGGACATATTCAAATCTGGAGTGTTAAGAATGTTCATCCCAGTGTCTTCTAAAGGCCTGAACATCAAAAGAGAAGATGAGCTAAACAACAGTACTTTCGCACAACATACATGGCGACGGTAAGTGATGGAGGGAGAACAGGACAACCGAGATGTCCATGAGGAAAGTGCTACAGCGACAGCAATTACGGCACGGCCATCCCCTGACAGCGCTGCGTCCACACTCAACTGTCCATCTAAAACTACGAGAGAGTACATACCACACACGCAGAAATACACGCAGGATATACGGGGAGAAAAGTGCTTGTCAGCACAGTGCGCCTAGCGGGACGTGTACAAAGATGTGTTTGCATGTGTCGATACATGCCAAATTGTTCACCATGTTTATGCTTTGGAAGGGGACGTGGCAGGGAGAGAGAGGGTTTTCCCACCAACGTGAAATCAGGGATTCCAAAGTACGGGCACTGAACGCTCGGAAGGGTTATGACCGGCTAGGTAGAATTTAGATGGTTATGTTCTCTTTAACTGCTTTCTCTTGTTGGAAAGGAAGGTTAGTCTGGGGGTCGAGAGATGGCCTAGTTTTCAATCCCGGCTCTTCTGTTTACTGGCTGTGAGATCTTGAGCAAATGACTGAGCCCCTCTGTGCTGCGGCTTCCCGCCTCGGTGACCGGGAGGGTGAGATCACCTCCACGAGCTTGCGAGGATGAACGACGCGGGTTACACACAGCTGGCCCCGAGAACAGGGCCCAGCGCACCGCAAGCGTCCCCAGGGGCGCTCATCAGCGTGTGCACCCACGCCTTCTCGGTGGGAAGAAAACACGAACAGAAGCTTTGTTTCGGCGTGAAGAGAGAGTATGAGACGAGCGACCCGACTTCTTGTTCCAAGTATGTGCACCGTGAGTGTGAGCAGGAGGTGTCGGGCACTGGGCGGAGACTGGACAGGGGTCAGAGCCCGACTCATGCCCGGTGCTGATGTAACCTACCTCCCCGGGGGCCCCCGGGAGGCCAGAGGCTCAAGATGTTGGGACCGACTCCTACGGCGGCTGCCACCAAGGCAACCGCGCTGCCTCACGGTGGCAATAATTAGCACGTGTGACCAGACCCACGGCAGAGATTCCTGAAACACAACGGCATCGGATAAACACTTACGCCTAATAATTGACCTCAGTGGGACTCGTGGCCTCATCGTGAGGCAGACAACAGAAACCAGGGTCAATTACCTGACTGCAGAGCTGGCAGCGGGGAAAATCAGCAACAGTCACAATCCAAAACCACACAGCAGACCTCTGCCTTCCTGCCCATCGCCAAGCTCTGAACAAGCCCGTGTCCCATACTTCTTGTTGTGGGAGGTACTTTAAACGTCAGCACCTTTCACGTCCTTTCCAAGGACGCCCCGGTCAAGGGGCACAGCACCCGCAATGCTGTAGGAAGGGAAGGACCTTCCAGTTGCTGGGCGATCACCATGGACCCAATTCTTGTCTTTCTCTCCACTCCCTGTGGGAGGCGTTTTAATCTGCGCTTTTACAAAGTAAGAACCACCAGGGCCTGGAGAGATCACCTTCCTTTCTCAGGGACACCTGTAACTGGCAGCACTGAGAATCGAAGGCAGAGACGTCCGTTTGCAAAGCCTCTGCTTCCCCACCCAGCTGCCTTCTGAAGTGCTTCACATTTTTTACTCCGGCGGCAAAGCATTCCTCCAAAAAGCCTGTACACCCCCCAAGTTTTATACCAGCTAACCAAACATACACGACACAAGCTCCCGAGAGGCCCTTGAACTGTCGGCTTTTTACAACGGTCATAGCTGACGTTAGCATTTTATTTTTCACTGGCTTTGTTTCTCCAAGGCTGACCCGTTCTCAACAGGACACCACAGTCTCGCCAAGCGACCATCCTCATCGTCGCTAGACAAACTACAGACACTCCTGTCGCACAGACACGTTTTTCAAAGTAGATTGCATTCGTCTTAGTCATCTATCCTCCAGGATGACATGTCAAAGACAAATGCACAAATGAATTTCTGTCTGCCTGATTTAGTCAACTTGATTTATAAGCTACAGCCAAGGATGCAGGGTTGACCAGGGCAGAACAAAACGACCGTGCCCAAGAAATCGTATGCGAGCTCCCTCTGACGGAGCTCGACAGACCTTTTTAAAACATCTCTGTTTATCGTTCATTTCGATGCGCTATTTGGAGAAGAAAATGCACATTACAGAACCACCATAAATTTGATCGAGGCTAATTACTGACATCATTCATCACTGACTTCATGAACCTACACTGAAATGGGTAAAATAAGCACTGGGATCATTCAAATACGATAGCTGGTTCGCTCACCTTCTGATGTCCAAGCATTTTTGTGTTGAATGCCGCTAAGCAGTACTCACAGAAGTCAGAGCTTAGCACTAGCTTTCTCAAAGATAAACCTGTTTCACCAGTGCAGGCTTTCACTTGAGCAAATTCAAATTAGCAGAATCAACTGCCCTCATACAACTATGGAGAGTCAAACAAAGCCATTAGACCTCTCAGCGCAAGTCAAACGGCATGAGAAAGAGGCCACAATCCTGCCAGAAATGAAGAGTTACTGATATTCTCAAGGAGCAACACAATTTGTCAACCAAGAAAACACTGTACCTCCATACTTATCCCCTGTTGGATACCATGAAAAAGCTTCTCACACGTATGAATAAGCTAAGTGTATAAATACAGATCACTTGAATTGTCAGGAAATCCTTCAACTCTTCTCTGGAGATATTTAATTAAATGAAGAACAAGCAAGATATTTACCCGGGACTTAGGCTGCGTCACAGTTTACAGGGTATGTGACAAGCCTTCACACACTGTTTCTGTTAACCAGAATCTTAAATTTTAAATGTTCAAAGGAGAAGCTTATTCCTTGAAGAAATTTGGAGAGAAATCCATCCTTCGTGCAGTCATTATCTTGAAATTTGATTTTTTAAAATACAGTCTTAACGACACTCTTACCACAAGGGAACAGACGCGATCACCTCGCACTGGGCGGTGTAGACGATCATATGGGAACACAGAGAGTTCACCCAAACAACGCTTGGCCACAGCACACTGCCTCCACATTCCATACGCTATACAACATATCGTGAGATGAAAAGGGCTATGGAGACAGGACCTGGAAGTGAACCGACTGCAGCACTGTATCGTCAGGCACGCACAAGTCACGCAGACGACAGCATTCCAACGTGAACCTTCACGCGAGCTCTCCATTCCTGCTCATTCTCCCTGCTCTTGTCTCCATCCATTCATCCCGCACACTGCATCTCAGTTCAGGTACCACTCACTGCAGGTGCTGGGGATTCAGAAGAGATAGGGCCCGCCATGTCTGGCTACCAGAAATGACATACCCAGGTGGCTAAATTTGGACGTCTGTAGACATGGCTGTTCATGAGTTCACCTGCTCTTAAGAGGCCCATAAATTGCTGAAGGCCAAGGCAAGGATAGAGGGGAAGGACACCTGCACCCATCCCTCCTTCAGAGCAGTCTTGGTGTAAGTAAGATGCTATGGGGTCCCCAGAGCTATGGGACATACTAGGATCTATGGGCATAATCATTTGTCCCAAACTACAACTACTCAGCCTTAAAAACAGCAGAAAGTATGGCCAAGTTTTCTCAACGCACATGCTTTTCTCATTTTTTTAAAAAGAACGCGTTTAAAAATCTTTACACCAAAATAAAAACAATGTTTTTAAGGAACGTTTTCAAACGATACCGTATGACATGAGAAAACACACTCACAACACATACGAAAAACAGCTAATTTCTCTAATTTAAAATGAGCCCACAGAAGTCGGTATGATAAAGACCCCTACAGGAAACTAAAGGAGGGAAAAGAAAGTGGAGGGGGGAGAGAGCACAAAGCCTCATGAAGGAGCAGACAATTTACAGAAAGAAACGCAGCAGGCCAACAAACCTATGAAAAGATCCTAAACCTGTAATTAAAGATAAGCAAGTGAAAAGCAAAGAGATAACATTTTTAACTTAGCAGACTGGCAGACACGTCAAAACCTGGTGATGGGACAGTGCCGGTGGGGGTGTGGTAAAGAGACAAACTTGGAAAAGAAAATCAATCTTGGTAACCTTTCTGGAGTGCAAAGTGGTAATGTCTGTCAAAGTTTACAATGCAGTTATCACCTGATTTAGCAATCTCATTGTTTGGGATTTAATCTACAGATAATCAGCGAGATGTTTGTTTATAAAAAGGCAGATTGTAGTAACTCCAACAGCTAATCACAGCTCCTCCCAGAAAACACCTGACAGTTACTAAAAACAGCCCGCGATAAGGCACAGGTGAAATCAATTACTACACATCCATATCCTGAAATCTCGTACATATCACGTCAGAGAGAATCTGTGTGTGTCGAGGGACAGGATCTCTAAAAATGTAATAGGAAAAGTACAAAAAAAAAAAAAGCCTACAGAAAAATATGTATATTTAATCCCTTTATTAAGCAATGTAAAAAAGCAGAGAGCCATAGATGCAGATGTGTGCCAAAACCATTTTTTCCCCCGGGAGAAATCATAAGAAATGCAATAATAGTTATATTTGAAGGGAGGCTTTTACTTCCCTTTCTGTACCTTTTGATACCATTTACATGTTACCCACATACATGCACTCCTTTTATTTTTAACATCATCTGGTACTTAAATGTAAGATTATGGGCAAGTATCTTCTCTCTCTTAGCACTCTGTTATTCAACAAAATCTAATTAAAGAAAAAAAAACAGAGAACTTAAAGTGTCTATAGGCCTTACCACCTGAACCTCCCAAAATGTATTTAACGAGTCAAAGAATTTTTAGGACAGCTCTGAGGCAGAACAGAACAAAATACGAAATGAAAGAGACACAGCATCACAGATGCTCAACAGCAACAAGGACAAGGCTGAGTATTTCTCCCTTTCTAGTGTTTCTGACTAAACGAGAAAAGACGCATGGCATGGAGTCAGGGGGCAAGAAGTCACAAACAAATCGAGCAGTTCCAAAGCTGTCACGGAGGAAACAATCTGGAGGGGAAACGTTTAAAGAGCTCTTCCGGAAGAATGACTCTTCCAGATTGACAAGGAAGCAGTATAAAGAAATGCAGTAGTAACTAAATAAAAACCCACTGCAATTACAATTCTAGGTTGTACCCAGTATCTTCCCAGGCATTAAAAAAGGACACTGAGCCTGGAGGTCGTCCGGCTGGATGGCATTTCATAAATGTGCCACCAATTCCCAATCACCCGTGCATTTATCCAAGGTTTAAGAGGCAAACAACAGAAAATTAAACCAGCTTAATCTTCAATAGGCCCCTAGTGGTAAGTCACAGAGATAACAAGCAATCAAACCACAGAGATAACAAGCCATCAAACCACACATGGCGGGAGGCACAGCGGTGGGGGGGAGGAGACATGAACCCACACAAATGTATATGTATCACGTCCAATTGCCTGGCTGAATAGAAGAAAACAAAAGTTCTTTCTCTCTGTGCCCAGGTATCCACTGAGTGTCTCAGCTACAAACTCACCCTTTATTGCCTGATCCACAAAACTGGACCTGGGTCCCTTAAACATGTGTTCCACTTGCTAGCTAGTTTTGCCAGTAGAAAGAAGTTTCTGGAAAGATGCTGCAGAGCAGAAGGAAGGTGCTGAGCTTCCCGGTTCTGGGGTGGCACCTGCCTCCTACAGCTTTGCAGTGGGGGGTCTCCAGATGGACATCTCTCCGCAGACAGTGCTCCCCGGCACCCAGCGGCTTCTGTGCACACAGCGGGTCACAGCCACATCCTCTCCAACACAGTTGGGGTCTGGACTCAGCTCTCAGAGGGGTGTGAGGTGCGGTCTCTTCCTTCAGGGGCCCCTCCCTGCACCCTAGAACCCATTATTTCTACACCCTATAGAGTTCTGTTTACTTTTTATTAGATAATCCATCTTTGCTCCAACCCCTTGTCATAGTTAATCATTCTTCTTAAAACTTTTTTTTGTAGTGTGTGTGTGTGTCTGTGTGCCTGTGTGTTTATGTCATTGGCCTGCTTTTTCCATTTGGTGGTTATTTTGAGGTTTTTCTTTTTAATTTTTCAGTTTAATTGCTAATGGCAAATATTACGGTTAACCTCCCACAGTTCTTATTTAATTTTTCCCCTATGTTTTCTTTTTCCAATTTTCTTTTACTTTTTTACTGAAGTATAACGGATCTACAGTGTTATGCTAGTTTGGGGTGTACGATAGGGTGAGTCAACGATTCCATACGCTACTCAGTGCTCAGCACACTAAGTATATTCTTAATCCCCTTCGTCTGTTCCATTGATTTTATCTTTTATAGCTAATAACTCTTAAACTGTTCCCTGCTCAAACTTCATCCCTGTTCGAACCACTGTCTGGCTTCTGCTCCCAGATGGCCTTGACTCCGGAGGCACCGATACACCCCCTTTACCTCCCAGCCCTCCTGCCATAGGTCCCGTGGCAAACTACACAAGTGAAAGAAAGAGCAAGAATCATTCCCGTTCTGTGCAGAGCTGCACAACCTCGCACCACCTCAGCACTCATGCTCAGTCCACTCACCTCTCAAAAATAATGGTAATGATGGGTCAGCATGCTCCTGACGGCGTCAAGTCGGGAGGATTTAGTGAAGCTGGCACAGGCACGGCATGAACCCAGTACCCAGCACATCTTCTCTAACTTGAAACATGCCTTGGCCTCCCCCACCGGGCGCCCTGATGCCTGGAGAGCCAGGGCCTAGACCTGCTGACTCCTCCCTGCTCCAGGGATCAAGAAAGATGAACCGTTCAGAAAACAAACACAGCGAAAAAGATAGAAACGAAACCCCATGTACCTATCTCTTACTTTTCACAATAAGTACTTTTCACAAGCAAATTCTAAATAAGTCATATATAAAAAGGGCAGAATGTACGAAGCACCATGACTTTTCAACTGTATTAAAACTGTTCTCATACTAAAGTGAAGTCTGCATTCTGGTCTTCTGGAAGGACTCAAGGAACCCCAGGGTGCCAGAGCGTCTCAGGCCCCAGGTCCTCACGGGGGTTCTGAGCTGAGCCTCACATGACTCCTGAGGCCTCCCTCCCATTCTCCAGCAAGCCCTCCCCACTCTAAGGCCCCTGACAGAGGTGTCCTTGAAGATGGGGTTCATTCCACTGAAATGGACCCATGTGCTAGACCTTGAGCCCCTCTGGGGCAAAGACCAGGTCATCCTCTTCGTCAGCTGTCTAGCCACTAAACGGAAGCAGCAGCAAATTTATTCATGACTGAGAACAGTAGTACCTGCCTCAGAAGGACAGAGGTAAGGCCTGACTACACCGAGCAGCTCTCAGTAAATGGATACCATTACAGGACATCCTATAGAGAACAAAACACACAGGTGTGAATTAGAGAGCTCTGCAATGATTTCATGCTATGAAAAATAGCTGAATGCCAGAAATTATGACTGCTCACCATTTGCTCATTTACTTGGTGAACAGGTATTTACTGGAGGCCTACTCTCTGCTTGGTGCAAATTTACCATTATATAAGCCATCGTATGAGTCAGGACAGTGATGGGCTCAGGGTAGAAAATATGAGCATGAAACTGAATTTTAAAATCTCTATGAGATTTCAGTAAATTCAGGAAATACTGGGAGCAAAAAGTCCATGATCCAAAGCTGATGGTATATCAGGAATTGATTTATTTTCAATTTCTGTATAGTCAAAATAGAACACTTTCAGTTGGATGTTCTTTTCAGAGCCTTCTCCTTCTCCCTCGTTTTGGTCAAAATGACAAACTGCAGGGAGCCCAAGAAGACAGAACTTAATGAGAACTGGACTTGTGCAAATGGTTATTTACTGAACCCTTGTGAACTCCCCCAGAAGATCCCTTCGCTGATTCCGAAGCTGCAAGCCCTCCTACCTCCCACTCATCCTTCTTGCTCTGGTACAGGGACTTCCAAGATTCTTCCCCTTCCCTGCTCACTTGGAGAGAGGACTGGCTTCTATCTTCGTAGTTTGGTGGCCACAAACATATTCTTTAAACAAACATGAAAAGTTGGACATTGGGGGTAAAGATGGCAGCAGAGTAGGAGGACTCTAGTCTACTCTTGTCCCACGAACACAACTAGGTAACTATCAAATCATCCTACAAACCCCAGAAATCGACCTGAAGACTGGTAGAACAAAATTCCATGACTAAAGGTGGAGAAGCTACATCAAAGAAGGTTTAGGGGAGACACAGATCATAGGTGCTGTGGAGAGGAGGCTGGAGCCATGGTCGTGGAGAACAGCCAGAGAGCACACAGCAGAATGCACAAGGAGAACGTTTCCCCATAGCCATTGGCTTAGAAAATGAGAGGGACTGAATTTCATGACTTCCAGCAACAAGCAGAGCTTAATGCCTGGAGTTCCAAAGGTCAGCAGGCTTGGCTGGGAGAGAGCCTGGAGGGTACTACACTGCCCCTGGAGAGAAAGCAGACAAACAACCTGGGGGCAGACAGCATGGAAGCAGCATCTGAAGAGTGGTTGGGACACACAGGGGGGGGATTATTTGCTCTTCTCTCAGTGTGGATCTCTGAGAGGCAGCCTTCAGGGAGGCAGACACCTCTCCAAGAACAAAGAAACTGGCTAAGGCCATTTCCCTACTCAACCCCTCAGCATAAACACAGGGCCACCTGAGAAGCAACACAGTGCTGACACAGGCTGCCTAACCTACTTGCACCAAGTCCCACTCCCCTGTGCTCTGGTGGTACTGCCCTTCTCAATCATGCTTGCCTCAGTCCCAGCATGGTGGGTCCTTCCCACAGAAGACCAGCACAAACCACTGCCCCCACCACGTCTCCCGATCAGAGAGTCCTGCAGGGCCTCAGTTCTGGTGGAGGTGGTGTCAGGGCTCATTTCACATGCAGACCAGAGCACACCCAGCTAAAACTCACCACATTCAGGCCAGGTACCAAACACTGCCCACAAAGGCAAAGTGAATCTCTGCAGACAACTGGCCTGAAAGATAGAGCAGCCAAAACACAGCTACAGAGCACATGTAGCACAGAGAGACACTGAGACACTGCCAGAAGCACCAGGCCCTGGGCACCACATGACTTCTTTTTTATAAGGCCACTGGTTTCAGGAGCAGGAGACACAACAGGCTTTTCTAACACACAGAAGGCAGAGACTTAGACAAAATGCCAAGACAGAGGCATTTATCCCAAATGAACGGACAAGATGAGACTGCAGCCAGACATCCAAGTGAAACAGATATAAGGAACATGCTTGATGGAGAATTTAAAGTAATGATCATAAGGATATTCACTGGGCTTGAGAAAAGACATCAGTGAGACTATTACCACAGAGATAAAAGAGTTAAAAAAGAATCAATCAGAGATGAAGAATAAATACAATAAAGGAGATTAGAAACAGGCCTGATGCAATGAACAGCAGGCTGGAAAAAGCAGAGGAACAAATTAGTGACCCAGAAGACAAAATAATGGAAAATAATGAAACTGAACAAAAGAGAGAATTACAGAACATGAGAACAGACTTAGGCAACTCAGTGACCCCTCAAACATACTAACATTCCTATTATAGGAGTCCCAGAAGGAGAGGGAGAGAGAAAAGGGAGCAGCAAATTTATTTGAGAAAATCATAGCTGAAGACTTGCCTAATCTGGGGAAGGCAACACACATCCAGATCCAGAAGGCACAGAGAATTCCCATCAAAATCAACAAGAGCAGGCCAACACCAAGACATACTGTAATTAAATTTGCAAAATAGAGCGAAAAGAAAAAAATCTTACAAGCAAGAAGACAAAAGAATTCCTTAACTGACAAGGGAAAACCCCTAAGGTTAGCAGCAGACCTCTCCACAGACACTTGGCAGGCCTGAAGAGAGTGGCAGGATATACTTAAAGTGCTGAATACAAAAAAATCTGCAGCCAAGAATATCCAGCAAGGCTGTCATTCAGAATAGAGAGATGGAGTTCCCCAGACTCACAAAAATTAAAGGAGTTTGTGACCACAAACCAGCCCTGCAAGAAATACTACAGGGGACACTGTGAGTCGAAAGGAAAGAAAATAAAAGAGAATGAAGGCAGGAAACACCAAAGCAGTAAAAGCTGATGTTTCTATTTAAAAAATTGGTCATGGAACTCACAAAACAAAAGCTTGTAAAATATGAGAACAGATTTCAAAAATGTGGGGAGGAGAGGAGTAAAGAATGGGTTCAAACTTAAATGACCATCAACTTCACAGAGACTGCTACATGCAGAAGCTGTTATATGCAAAGTTAATGGTAATCACAAATCAAAAACTAATAAATATGCAAAGAATAAAGAGAAAAAAATCAAGATAAATCACTAAACAAAACCAGCAAACCATGAAACAGAGAAAGATAAGAAAGGGTCAGAGAAAATCTCCAGAAACAACCACAAAACAAGTAATATAATGGCAATAAATATATATCTATCACTAATCACTCTGAATGCAAATGGACTAAACACCCTAATCAAAAGATATAGGGTGTCAGAATGGATAAAAAAAAATTAAACAAGACCCATCTATATGCTATCTATAAGAGAGTGGTTTTAAACCTAAATACACAAGCAGATTAAAAGTGAGGGGGAAGGAGAAACATTTATCACAAAAATCGATGTCACAACAAAGAGTAGCAAGACTTTTTCAGACAGACTAGACTTTAATGCAAAGACTATAACAAGAGACAAAGAAGGGCATTATATAATAATAAAGGGGACAATCCAAATAGAAGATCTAACAGTTTTAAATATTTATGCAACCAACTTGGGAGCACCCAAATATATACAACAATTAATGACAAACATAAAGGGAATAATCAATAATATAATAGTAGGGGAACTTAACTCCCCACTTACAGGAATGGACAGATCACCTAGACAGAAAATCAACAAGGGAACAATGGCTTTGAATAACACACTGGACCAGATGGACTTACCAGATATATTCAGAACATTCCATCCTAAAACAGCACAATACACATTCTTTTCAAGTGCACATGGAATGTTCTCCAGAACAGATCACATATTAGGCCACGAAATAGGCCTCAACAAATTCAAGAATATCAAAGTCATACAGTGCATCTTTCCTGACCACAGTGCTATGAAACTTGAAGTCAACCACAAGAAAAAGTCTGGAAGGACCACAAATACATGGAGGATAAATAACATGCTACTAAACAATGAATGGGTCAACCAGAAAATTAAAAGAGAAATAAATTTTAAAAAATAAATGGAAATAAATTAAAATACATGGTCCAAAACCTTTGGGATGCAGCAACAGCAGTTCTAAGAGAGAAGCATACAGCAATACAGGTCTACCCCAAGAAGCAAGAAAAATCTCAAACAACCTAACCTTATACCGAAAAGAGCTAGAAAAAGAACAACAAAGCCTAAAGCTAGCAGAAGGAAGGAAATAATAATGATTAGAGCAGAAATAAATGATACAGAAACTAAAAAAGCAATACAACAGATCAATGAAACCAGGAATTGGTTCCCTGAAAAAATTAATAAAACTGATAAGCCTCCGGCGAGACTTATCAAAAAGAAAAGAGAAAGGACCCAAATAAGTAAAATCACAAATGAGAATGGAGAAATAACAACCAACACCACAGAAATACAAACATTTGTTAGAAGATTATTATGAAAAACTCCATGCCAACAGATTGGACAACCTGGAAGAAATGGATAAATTCCTGGAAACATATAAATTCCCAAAACTGAAACAGGAAAAAATAGAAAATTAGAACAGACTGATTTTCAGCAATGAAATTGAATCACTAATCAAAAAACTCCCAACAAACAAAAGTCCAGGACCAGATGACTTCACATGTGAATTTAAAGAAGAGTTAATACTTACTCTTATCAAACTATTCCAAAAATAAAAAAGGAAAATGTCCAAATTCATTCTATGAGGCCAGCATTACCCTATCAAAACCAGATGAAGACACCACCAAAAAAGAGAACCACAGGCCAAAAGCTTTGATGAACATAGATGCAAAAATCCTCAACAAAATACTAGCAAACAAAAGCCAACAATACATTAAAAAATCATTCGCCACAATCACATAGGAGTTATTCCTGGGCTGCAAGGGTGAATCAGTATTCACAAATCAATGTGATGCATCACATTAAAAAGAGGAAGGATAAGAACCATATGATCTTATCAACAGACACTGAAAAATCATCTGACGAAGTACAACATCCATTCATGATAAAATCCTCAACAAAGTAGGTTTGGAGGGAACATACCTCGAGATAATAAAGGCCATATGTGAAAAAAAAAAAAAAACCACAGCAAACATCGTCCAAAATGGGGAAAATCTGAGAGCTTTTCCTTTACAGTCAACAAGACAGGGACGTCTACTCTCACCACTTTTATTCAACACAGCACTAGAAGTCCTGGGCACAGCAAGCAGACCACAAAAAGAAATAAAAGGCATCCAAATCAGCAAGGAAAAAGTAAAAATTTTACTACTTGCAGATGACATGACACTCCATACAGAAAACCCAGAAGACTCCACTAAAAAACTACTAGAACTGATAAATGAATTCAGTAAAGTCACAGGACACAAAATCAATGTTCAGAAACCTGTTGCATTCCTATACACTAATAATGAAGTAGCAGAAAGAGAAATTAAGAAAACAATCCCATTTACAATTACACCAAAAATAATAACATACCTAGGAATAAACGTAACCAACGAGATGAGAGACCTGTACTCCGAAACTATAAAACACAGATGGAAGAAAGTGAAGATGACACAAAGGAATGGAAAAATCCATGCTCATGGATAAGAACAAATATTGTTAAAATGTCTCTACTACCCAAAGCAATCTACACAGCTAACGCAATCTCTATCAAAGTACCAACAGCAGTTTTCACAGAACTAGAAAAAACAATCCTAAAATTTGTATGGAACCACAAAAGACCCTGAATAGTCAAAGCAATCCTGAAAAAGAAAAGCTAGCTGGAGGCATCACAATTCCAAACTTCAAGTTATATTACAAAGCTGTAGTCATCAAAACAGTATGTACTGGCACAAAAACAGAGATCAATGGAACAGAATAGAAAATCCAGAATAGGGGCGCCTGGGTGGCGCAGTCGTTAAGCGTCTGCCTTCGGCTCAGGGCGTGATCCCGGCGTTATGGGATCGAGCCCCGTATCGGGCTCCTCTGCTAGGAGCCTGCTTCCTCCTCTCCCACTCCCCCTGCTTGTGTTCCCTCTCTCGCTGGCTGTCTCTCTCTCTCTCTCTGTCAAATAAATAAATAAAATCTTAAAAAAAAAAATCTAGAATAAACCCACAATTATATGGTCAACTAATCTTTGACAAAGCAGGGAAGAATATCCAATGGAAAAAGGACAGTCTCTTCAACAAATGGTGCTTTTACCATACACAAAAACGGTTTCACCATGAACTCAAAATGGATTAAAGACCTATATGTGAGACAGGAAACCACAAAGGTCCCTGAAGAAAGCATAGGTGGTAATTTCTCTGACATTGGCCATAGCAACTTTTTTCTAAATATGTCTCCTGAGGCAAGGGATACAAAAGCAAGAATAAATTACTGGAACTTTATCGAAGTACGAAGTTTCTGCACAGCGAAGGAAACAGTCAACAAAACTAAAAGGCTACCTACTGAATGGGAAAAGATATTTGCAAATGCCATCCAATAAAGGGTTAATACCCAAAATACATAAAGAATTCATAAAACTCAATACCAACCCCCTCAAATAATTCAATTAAAAAATGGGCAGAAGCTATGAAGATATTTCTCCAAAGAAGACATCCAGATGGCAACAGACACATGAAAAGATGCTCAACATCACTCATCATCAGGGAAACGTGCATCAAAACTACAATGAGGTATCACCTCCCACCTGTCAGAATAGCTAAAATCAACAACACAAGAAACAACCGGTGTTGATGAGGATGTGGAGAAAGGAGAGCCCTCGTGCACTGTTGGTAGAAGTGCAAACTGGTGCAGCCACTGAGGAAAACAGTGTGGAGGGTCCTCAATAAGTTAAAAATAGAGCTACCCTACTTTCCAGCAATACCACCACTAGGTATTTACCCAAAGGGGGGAGAAACCTTATTCAAAGGGATACATGCACCCTGATGTGTCTAGCAGCATCATCAACAACAGCCGAATTATGGAAACAGCCAAGCATCCACAGACTGATGAATGGATAGAGAAGATGTGGTATATATATTCAAGGACCGTTACTCGGCCATAAAAAAGAGTGAACTCTTGCCATTTGCAAGGACATAGATGAATCTAGAGAGTATAATGCAAAACAAAGTCAGTCAGTTCAAGAAAGACAAGTATTTTATGATTTCTGCCATATGTGGAATTCAAGAAACAAAATGAAAGAGCAAAGGTTGAGAGAGAAAGAGAGGCAAATCAAGAAACAGACTCTTACTACAGACAACACACTGCTGGAGGGGGGGTGGGTGGTGTCATGTATGAAACAGGTGTTGGGGATGAAGGAGTGCACCTGTCGTGATGGGCATGGGCTGATGTATGGAAGCGGCGAATCACTGTATTGTACACCTCACGCTAATATTACACCGCACGTTAACTAAGTGGAATTTAAATAAGAACTTCAAAAAAAAAAAAAAACACGAAAAGTTTTCTGTTAAAAAACCTTCCAAATAACGCACTTCCACCAATTTGTTAAAGGCCTACAAATGCGTGCACTATGAGCCAGGGGCCTGGAATACCACGAGGCGTGTGACACAGTTCCTGCCCACAAGGAGTTCATAGTCCATCTCCAGAAACATAGTCAATGCCATCCGCTCAGTGATCTGTGAAGAGGTGCTTGACTGTGCCCAAAGGAGGGCGGCATTAGGAGTTTACCCTACACTTAAGAGGGGCTCAGCTCGCAGACACGGGGCTGGGTCAGTCTTGAGCCTGTTGGCCCACAAACCCAGCCCTTCCTGGCCCTGACTGCTGGCTTCTCCCCAGGGAAGGGCAGCGGCAGAGTTGACCAATGGGAGGCCCGGGGGGAACTGAGGGCACGAAGAATGGAGACGCTGCCAGAAGCACGTCTGGCCTCCCTCTCCGCAGATCCCTCTGGATCCCCTCCATGGCTTCAGCCTCTGTCCACCGCTGAGTGCCAATCACAGTCCCCCCATCGGTTCCTCCAGCCCGAGGCCACAAGGACCTGCTGCTGTGTGACTCCCAGGCTTCTTCCGTGTGCTGCTCCCCTCCCCTAGGGAAGCCACCTCACCGAACTCCCTCTATTTGCAGACTTCAGGCCCTGACCAACCGGTTACCCTGCAAGCTCTGCATCCCACCCCCCACCCCGTGCCAATGATTCACTCTGGCTGCTCTCTGCTAGAATCCCAACTTAATTTTTTTTAATAATAATTTTTTATTATATTATGTTACTCACCATACAGTACATCCCTGGTTTCTGATGTAAAGCTCCATGATTCATTACTTGCGTATAACACCCAGTGCACCATGCAATACGTGCCCTCCTTAATACCCATCACTGGCCTATCCCATTCCCCCACTCCCCCTCCCCTCTGAAGCCCTCAGTTTGCTTCCCAGAGTCCATAGTCTCTCATGGTTCATTCCCCCTTCTGTTTACCCCCCCCCTTTCTTCTTCCCTTTCTTCTCCTACCTATTAGAAAGTTAAAAATTGAGCAATTGAGCAATTGCACTACTGGGTATTTACCCCAAAGATACAGACGTAGTGAAGATAAGGGCCATATGTACCCCAATGTTCATAGCAGCATTGTCCACAATAGCTAAATTGTGGAAGGAGCCGAGATGCCCTTCAACAGATGACTGGATTAAGAAGATGTGGTCCATGTATACAATGGAATATTATTCAGCTATCAGAAAGAACGAGTTCTCAACATTTGCAGCAACATGGATGGGACTGGAGGAGATAATGCTAAGTGAAATAAGTCAGGCAGAGAAGTAGGAAGATCGGTAGGAGTAGAATCCCAATTTTAAAATGGAAGAAACCTCAGATTTTCAGTGACATATCTTCACTTGGCCTAACGAGCCAACCTTAAGCCCTGGAAATGTTTTGGTTTACAAAGAATTCCTTGAAAGCGGATCCAATGCTTTCCTACCTATTTTCTTTAAGGCTGCCTCATCTTCCCGGGAATCAGATGATGGGGACGTTCTGGGTCTGGTCTACCGAACACAGGAGCCACGAGGCCTGTGTGGCTACCTGACACTTGAACGCAATGAGTAGAATTAAGAAACAGAATTTTTCATTATTTTTCACTTTCACTTAATGTAAGCGTCTGCATGTGGCTAGCAGCTAGGGTACTGGGCAGCCAAGTGCAGCCCATGGTAATCCCCGCTGAGGGGAAGGACTGGTGATGCTGGTGATTTGTGTGCTTTGGTGGGGGGCGGGCAGGTGGAGGGAGAAGCAAAGGAGAAGCATTAGCTCCTCCAACTGATTCTATTCAGTTTAAAAATACAGCAGCTCCCAGCCCCCCTGACCCACACGGACCCACAATTCGCTCAGATACTTTGGTTAACACATTTTCTGAGACAAAAGCTCCCTGGAACACAGTGGCAGCAGGAAAACCAAGTCTGGAGGACATGGGGGCCACTGAGGAGAGGCCTGGAGGTGAACCCAGGGCCAGGGAGGGGAGGAGCTCTCCGTGCAGAGAGAAAACGGGAGAGTTCTTGCTGTTAGCCCTGATCCTCAACCCAGAGGGCAGCGCTCCAACCTGCTCCCTGCTCCCTTCCCAGGAGTCCCCTGCAGTCTTCCTGGGACCAAGTGGTTTTCCTAAGACATACTTCTGGCCATCCTGGCACTGGAGACAGTGTGAAAGGCAGTCCCCTCAGTCTGGACTGGACACATTGACTTTCCACATATCTGCCTTTGACAGGGACATGATCAAAGTAAAGACAGCAGGCTTCTGCCTCTGCTGAGAATTAAATTGCCCCTGGCAGTAAAAGTGACTGTCCCAGGGCTGGTATTTCTCCAACAAATGCTCAACAGTACAAACACCCGTTACTGTCAGCAGTAGTTAATTTCAGGGAAGGTTTCAGTATATCAGTGTAAATATAAGAATATTAAAAGGACAGTCTTATACGTATACATTTTAAAGGTACCATAGCTTCCAGAACCCAAAGCCCAAAAGACTGGGGCATATTATCTCAACGGCCAAATAAAAGTAGACTTCTTTTATTCAAAACTTTATTTACTTTTATCTACTTAAAATCTGTAAGAATCTTAGCAACGCAAAACCACAGTGAAAAAAGTTAGTGAAATTCTAGCTCAGAGCTGCTTTGATTGGGGACTTCTCTGGCGGTTTGGTAATCTGTGTGATTTAAATGAGAATCACAGGATATGCTAACCAGCAGAGTAGGGATGAGTTCCGTTTACATTGTAACTAAAACAATGGACTCTGGTTTGCTTTACTCATGCTCACATGAGTCACTCGCACAACCGAACAACCGAACACCACATTTCCAGCATGAATAAGCACTGAGCTACGCTCATTCCTCTTCTCCACATTTTCTAAGAAGCAAAGGAAAGTACTAGCATTATGACGGTCATCACACCCTTATGTTACCAGTCACGGAGAAAAGGGCACTCAGGGTGAAGACGAGAGCCAACTGGAAGCAAGCTGGTGCTTCCAGCCCACTGTCACCTGCGGGGGGCTTGCCAACCTGGCCCCTGAACCTTTAAATTTATAAATCAGATGATCAAGAGACGGGACCTGTCAACCACGCTCATGGGGGCATTAAAATAAAAATGCCTACTTCACACACTGCTGTGAGAAATAGGAACCATCGCATAGACTGGATGCTGGATTCTGCCAATGACAATTTACAGGGACCCCACAGAGCAATCACAAGAACGCACAGCGGGCATAGGACAGAAATACGTGGTGTCCCTGTGTGCCCGATACCGCATGGTGAGGTCAGGGTGGGCTCCATGGTGTCTGGGTCTAGGGCAAGGCAGAGTCAGGTTTGGAACCCAAAGGTGTGATTTCAAAAGTGCACAGACAGCCCCAGCCCAGGGCCAGGGTCCCTCAGAGACGGGCTCTGGCTTCTCTAGAAGCAGGGCACCCTCCCCGCCGACAGGCCAGGCTGGCCCTGCCAGCTCGCTCCCTCGCCCTGGCTACAGACTCCACGTCTGCGAACTCCTCTCCAAACGCCCTTTCCAGACATACGACTACCTTGAACCAAGTGCTGATTCTGCCCCAGGAGCCAGGAGGCTCTGCTCTCCTCGGTCTACCTTCGCTCTGCTCCACGCACTGCGATGTGTTTGCGGTTCCTTTCAGAATCGAGTCTTTCCCAAGTCAGAAAGGATAAGGGGTCTACCTGGCCCTCGTGTGCGGCACCCCACAGACCAACTGCACTCACGGGGGAAACCAGTTCCAGAGAAGTGAAAGCTTTAGGAATTTCTGGGAAGGAGGAGGGACTGCTTTCTAAAGGGCTAACTACACCCACAATGAACATTTAGATTAGCACATCAAAGAATTCACAAAACACCAAGTTTAAACTCTCTAAAAACACAAGCTCACAGATAAGGGTAACGAAGTATACTGTACCATTCTACTGTGACATTTTAAATCTCTTTGCTCCTGTGTCTAAAATGCATTTGGGCCTTTTGGCGGGACTCTAGTTTTAAAATGCAAAGAAATCTATCTTTGTGCTGTTGACTCAGCACAGTCTTTGTGCTGTTGACTCAGCACAGTCTAGAACTTGGATTTTGGTAGCAAATGGTGTGGAACTCCACCGGGTGGATGCCCGGGGCCTTGCAAATGCACAGTCAGCCTTCAAGCACCCTTAACACACTGGGTAGCAGCTTGAAGAATTTCTAGCCTCATCCACATCTGGGAAAGCAAAGCGATGGGGATGAGCCCAGAGTGCAGAAATCATCTAATCGGGCTTCAAGAACTGTGCTCTTTAGGACCACCTGAAATTGTAATTTGTCTACCATCTCTTTCGTCTACTAGCAACCTGATGTTCTGCTTGGCTCAGATATCAAACTCTCGCCTTCTGAACCCACAGAGCTCCGCAAGTCCATGTACCCCGTTCAGGATTCTCTGTTTGAACCTCTGAGTTTGTCAGTCCTGCTTTATACCCAGAGACTCTGGGGCAACTCGAGACCAGGGGAGTCCAGAACATCGCCTTCTATTTCTGTACATCGGGAGGGTTGGGGTTAAGCATGAAGGTTGGCTTCCGGAAGGCCTCCAAGCGCTACCTGAAGGGTTGGTCTGTGTTACAAACTTCTCAGAAGTGGGTTTTGATGCCCAAGTCATTCCTAGCCCACCTGCCACTCAGGCTGGGGCTGCTGCTGTCTACTGGGGGCAGCCAGTGTGTCTTCTCTCCACTGCTCCAGGAGGGGGACAGCTTTCCAGACGCCCAGAGAGAGGCAAGCCGCTAGAGGGGGCACACTGACACCTGACCCACGTAAGGGCTCACGTCCTGTGTGCAGGCAAGATTCCAACAATTCCGTCCACGTGCAGCAGGGACCCGGAGTGAGAAAATGAAATTTCTTTAAAAATTCACTAACTGACTTCAGTCCTCCAACCTGATGAAGAGCCTCTTTCTAAGCCAGGAAGCTTTTCATTGCTGCGTCTCTCAGGGCTACCTCCTGGAAGACAAACAGAACTGCAAAACATTCTCCCTTACAAGGGAGACGGCAAGTGTGTTGTGCCCACAGTGGGCGGGGTGGCAATCTTTCCACCCAAGGCTCATCTCAAAAAAAATAAAATAAAATAAAATAAAAATCACCCTGCGGTCAAATGCATGAACTTTCAGCTGATTTTACGGATGTGCCACAGGCTGCCACGACAGTGGGACAGTGGGACTCACGGATGGCCTCCAGACTCCTAGCTCTACGGCTGGTCCACCCGTGGGGGTGACAGGAAGAGTGATCACGTGAAAGCTCTGCTTCATCTTTGGTGGGGAGGCTGAGTGGGGGCAGGAAGTCAGTAAGACTGCAAAGCTGACACATTTGCATACATGGGGCTGCGTGTGTGGTTGTACCTTAAGACACCAGACAATATATTAAGAAACCATCAATCATATCAAGAGTAGGATGAAGAAACAGAGTTAATGGCACTGCTTAAAAACAAACATTCCAAGTTTTTACAGTGGAGCAGTTCACAAACACAGAACCGACCCACATGGCCAGCTCCAGCCCCGCATCAAGGAGAAGGTTTGAGCTCCTTCCCTGCAGGGCCAAAGTTAACACTTCCAGACAGAGCCCCTCTGAAATTCTGACCTCAAGAACCCTTCTTGCATTTTATCTTTTAACTATTAGAAATCCACTTTCTGTATTCATCCTCCTTCCAAGCCTTCCATTTTAACAAGCATCCACCAACCCCACTACCGAAAAAGAGAAAAATTAAGCAATGGCTCGCTCTGGCGCCTAATTGCTGCGCTGTAAGCTTTCCAGCCTCACCTTGTTGATTCCTGCAACTCTTATGAAACAGGGACTGGGTTTTCCCAGATAGAGACACTTGCTCCAAATCACAAAGCAGGTCACATCAGCCCAGCTGAGACCCAAGCACGGGCTTATGGGACCCTCTGGAAGCACAGCACCAGCTTCCTCTACGGAATGGAGCTCATGCCATCTTCCTGGGGCACTGCCGATAACACATACATGCTGCACGTACCTGCAGACCCCAGAATACGTTAACTCTCGAAGGCCCTTTCATACACAAGCTCTTAAAGCGACTCTGTGATCTCACTAAAGCAAAGAGAAGTATTGACATGTCACATCCAGAACACTGTAGTGAAATTACGCAGAGGTTCCTCAATATCTGACACTGACATTTGGACAGGACAATTCTGTGTTGAGGGGCCTGTCGTATGCAGCGGGCACGCTGGCGGCACCCCTGGCCTCACCCACCCCACCCCCCACCCTCTGGCCACGCCGCACCACCCCGTGAGAACCACTGAATTTAGCTAAGTGCCTAAGATCACCTCGCTGGTTCAAGATTGTACCAATACCAAGAAAGAGCTCCTCTCAGTCCTAGTTCGATGGAGACTTCTAGGTCACCAAGCTACAGCTCCTGAAGAGAAAGCACTTGTTAGACCACCCAACGTGCAGGACCTCACTGGGCATGAGGCAAATACCATCCCTCAGCTTTCACACTAGGCTGGACATCCCCAGGGTCGTCAACCTCTGTTCAAAGTTTCCAGACCCTTGTCCAAGCTCGATTACCCCCTTCTGGGCCCACACTGACACGCAAACCGAGAAACGTACACAGCATTGCCCAAAGCTGTAAAAGCATGAGCAACAACAGAAGACCCACGTCCAATACGTACAATTTACCTCCGGGCTTGGTTTTTTAAGCACTTCACATGGATTATCTGTGTAATTTACTCCTTCAACATCTGCGACAACCATAGGAAGGAGGTAGTGTTATCCGTATTCTATGAAAAGACTGAGGCACAGAGCCCTCAAATAACCTGCCCAAGGTCAGGCCACAGTCCCTCTTCTTCTTTTTTAAGATTGTATTTATTGGGGAGAGAGAGAGAGAGAGGGAAAGAGAGAGGAGCAGGAGGAGGGGCAGAGGAAGCAGCACACTCCCCATGAGCGCTGAGACCATGACCTGGGCCCAAGTCAGACACGCTTTACCGACACAGCCACCCAGGTGCCCCCAGAGTCCCTGTTCTTAACCACTCTCTCCAGTGCCTCCCTGGTGCGAAACACTCTGCCTCTCTTAGTGCAAAACCTTTTCCTCCAGCTGTACCCACTGGCCCACACCATGGGCACCTAGCTCCGGTCTGACCTCACCCTACATACCATCCCTCCTTGGGACGGCAAAACACAAACACACTTATCTCTACTGCTGTCCAACCTACATGTGCACAGAACACGTAGCACTTCGTTAAAGGTCTGGCTGAAGCAGGCCTGTTAGCACCTGTGGCAATGTGGATATACCTGTCCAGTAACTAGAAGAAAAGAAATAAGGCCAGACGGAGAGGAGCGATGGTGGACATGGGTCATCACCCCTCTCTCTAAATCCATCCCTAGCCACCTTTTCAAAAATGTCATTTACAATTCTGCTAGATACCAACAAAAGCCCTGAATATTAAGTTTCCAGAATTTGCCATGTCCCCAGTTTTGAAAATCAAGCTGCCTGGCATACTTCCTCCTCTCCATGATTTTCACAAGATTACCCCCAAGTGGTTTTATCATCACACTGGCATGCACTTTCAACATCCTCAACAACTCAAATGACTTCACGCAGCTCGGACTTAGCGAGGTCTAAGGAGGAGGCCACGGCATTCTTCTTTGCTTTAGAAGGTGAGTGGGTGTTCTGTGTTAAATAGATGGTGACAGTGATGAGGTGGGGGTGTGAGCGACACCTGGCTCTGGGTTCTGGCACAGACTTTGTAGCTCACGGCGTTCTAAGACGGTGGTGACACTGTTCTCTTTTATGTTGACCTCCCAAAAGCCGGCCCAGCAGAGGGACCCTTGCTGTATCGGCTGCCCCAGCAAGACACACGGAGCCTTTCTCACCATCATCTAACAAGAAAAGTTTCAGCACTCAGTGTGTGCCGTTCGTGACCTCACCGTTCTTAATACACAGGTTCAACACTAAGCTAAATGCCAAAAACAATTTAAAACCATTTCGTGTAGCATAGAAATCACTGCCGGCGTGCACTCACCGACAATGACCCTGGAAGCCCACGACCCCAGCTGCTTAAGGCCTGAGCTACCCTTGGTGAGTGAGAAGCAGGAAGGATATGCAAGTCTAGAACTAAAGGGCTTCAGGGATAAAAAGGAGAAAAAGTCACCCCAAGTCTGTAATGGTGAGGCTGCCACATGTGTTAACCGGCTCATCAAGTTAATATTTGAAAACCGTGAGCTCCCAGAGTACATGCACCATGCCTTGAACTTTGATATTCTGGCACTGGGGCAACAAGGAGCTTTTAAAATCACACCAAACAAATCTGCTTCAAACAATGACACTCCTCTGGATTATTTCTCGCAGAAAAATTAACACTGTTAGGAGCAATTGGAGCCGCATGGGAAAAATTACAGATCTTAAACCCTCCCTTCCGGTGTCACTGTGTAACCTTGCCAAAGCTGCTGCTTCGACTACAAAACACAGATAATAATACCTCTATGTCTCAGCAGTATCGTACAAATTAAATGAGGCAGTGGGTGCAAAGCATCTCGCTCCTGCTAAAAAGCAGGTCCTTAAATGTTTGGCTCTGTCACAACGACTAGGTAAAACCTGAATCAAAATCTAAATTTAATCATCCCTTTAGATTTTAGACATCTCAGAGATTTAACAAAGTATCTTCCCCTTCTCACCCCCAGCGACTTCAACATCACAGGCTGTTCCTCAAAAGAACTGGGATCCCCATCTCACAGAGAGGCACTTGAGTTAAACTCAAAGCAGCTGAGCCGATCAAGCCCATGAACTTGGAAACAGTGCTACCAGGAGCTCAAAGGGTAACTCATTAAAAATTCTATCCAATTATTTTACTTAGTACATTTAGAAGGGATTTCTTTCTAGAGAAGCTTCCTTCATAGACTGAAAAAGTCAGCTGCAAAGAACCTCACTCTTTCTGTTAGAGTCCGCATTAGTCTCTATCTTCATAAATGAAGTATAATGATGCCATTCATAACTCAGTAATTCATGGTGGTAACTCCATAATGCAATGTACAATGATCCTGTCATCCACTCTGCTACCAGCGTGTCTTCAGCCTGCCCTTCCAGTGCAGTGTTTGTGATGGTGATCCGTGTCAGCTGCACGGTGTCCCTCCTTAGCCAAACAGAACAATCCCAAGATTCCACTTCTTCTGTCCCTACACCTCCCCATCCTCTTGCAAAAAAACAAAACAAAAAACAAAACAAAACAAAAAACAGCAACCCACCATACAAAACTCTCTGTGCTTGCTGACTAGTTTCTTACATAGATTTTTAAAGAAGGTCTACGACTTTATTTCTATGTCAATTTTAAAGTGGTAAGGCAACAGGATTAAGGGATTAAGAACAGAATGGACCTGGAGCTCAGGGTCTCCCGATTCTTACCCTTCTCTTTGGTGTTAACTTCACAACTACACAGAGCAAACGCACATGGGGAAGGGGGAGCAAGTCCCATGCATTCTTCTCAGGGTATTTATTTCCACAAATTCCACAAGGGCAATTACTGGTCACAATAAATAGAAAGCATCGCTGTGGAGTAAACAGGCTCATTTCAAAACACGAGGCGCACGTGCTTCCTTCTGACCCCAGCACAGGTCTCTGCACTAGCCCAAGGAGGTAGCTGAAGGGCCTTCTCCGCGTGGGGCCTGGAGTCTGAGAGAGGACTTACCCAAAACTTAGTAACCGAACTGTGCATGCAATCCAACTCCCTCAGAAACCTCCACTGGGCCTGTCCAATAACCCCAAAGCGAAACCACACCCCCCCATCCTTGGTTCTCCAAAGCACCCCACCACCTTCGGAGCATTGGCGGCTGCAGCCCCCCTACCCCCCTGGCCACCGGTTCAGCAAAGGGCAGGCGTCCCCGCGCACCTCGCCCACGGAGCGGCGTGGCCCGGCGGTGGCGGGGGCAACCGCAGCCCCCGCGTTACCGGGACAGCTCTGCACGGCACAGAGGCCGGGTCCCGCCGCCGGCGAGCGCACACTTACGTCCCACCCGGCCCAGAGGGCGCACACTTACGTCTGTCCTCCCCGGAGGCAAAGTTCCCGGGGCGCCGAGTGAGCGCACGGCTCTGGCCGGGATGCGTCGGGGGCGCCCCGGTTCCCGGCCCCGCGCCTCTCCCGCGGCCTGGCCGGCCGGCGTGCGCTGACACCGACACCAGCACCGACTACGAAGCCAGCATCGACACCGACGCCCACAGCCGCGCCGGGGCCAGGCGGGCGGGCGGGCGGGCGGCCGCGCTCGGGGCCGCGGGCAGCAGGCGCGCCGGCTCAGACCTCGGAGGCTCCCCCGGGGAGGCCGCGGGTGTGGCCGGGCAGCAGAGGTTTTTTTGGAATGCAGGGTGTGGCCCTCTAACACAGCGAAAAAGAAATGAGTCAGCCCGGGCGATCCTAACCAATAAGCGTGTTCACTGTCTGCTAAGGCGGAACTTTCCTGTCTTGATTTATATCAGCCTTTAAAAAAGAACTTGTTTTGTTTTGTTTTTCCCGAACTTCAGCCTTAGCAACTTCCAAGTTTTCTTGGAAGAAACAGTCGATGGCTCTTTAAAAACTCTTTCAAAACAAGAACTAATCTTCTCACGACAGACAGATCCGTGGAGGTAGGTTGGTTTCCGTTGCTCTAAGAAACAGTGCCTCAGTGCCTGAGTTAGGAGGCGATTCTGGATGTAAGGAGCATGGGACTGGGCATCAGGGCAGATTCGGATCTGACCTCTGACACCGAATGACCTTGGGCAAGTGAATTATCCGCAGTGGGGGTAGGGGGGTTGGTAAAATGCCCACCTGACATAGTTTGCAGGGTCGGCTTATATGTAATAATACACACAGAGCACTGGGCACAGTGTTCGACATACATCGGGCGCTCCAGCAACGCTGTCCTGTCCCTCTGAGTTCTGAATCAATCTCCAACAAAAATATGGACAAACTAGCCTATCATTCTTTAAAAATTCTTTTTAATATTAAAATATCCAAATAACTTTAGAGCTGAAATAGTACTTTGGTGTTGTGTGGTCTGAGTCCTTTACTGAAGCAGTAAAAAAACAAAAAATAAAAATAAAGAAACTTTTGATTTAGGATTCTTGGATTTGGTGTTCTTACTATAGAACAGGAATTTTACTATAAAAAGCTTAAAATTGAAATGATTTCATTTATGCCACAGTAAACCAACTTTTAAAAAAGAGTGATTTTGCAAATACTCATTCCATCTGGGTTACTGTGCCCTAAACATTATTATGGAATAAAAATATTTAAAGGAAACTTTAGGTAACTGGGGATTGGGAAATTACAGAAGACTCCAGAACTGCTAGGTCCTATCAACCAGTTAAGAAATGAGTTAATGGCTAGTGGGGTTAGGAATTTTTTTTTTTTTTTTAAGTTACAAATTAAACCTTCTTGGCTTTGGAGAAGATCTCCTGAGTTTAACTTCCTCGTACTTTTTTAGAACCAATCATACATTCTATAGGCCAAAAATTCTTCAAAATACTCATCAGCCAAAGATCAGATCTAAACTGAGATCAAACGCCCTTTCTAAAATGGGATTTTCTCCAAATCAGCACAGAAGAGTGGAAAGAGTACTGCACCAAGAGTCCAGAGCTCCGGTGCTAATCCCAGCTGTGCCCATACGTGACCAGGAGCCCAGCGCTAAGTCAACCGTGTCATCTCTCTGAAGGGCTCCAAGAATTCTTCCACCCGAAAGACCAACTTATGGCCAAAAAGGGCAGGCGCAAGGTAAGCCTATAACCTCACATTTATCCTTAGCTATACGCACAAATTGGCCCATAGTCTAGATGACAGAGCTGGACGTCTCTCTTGACTCTCACATAAAGGTAATCTCATCGTCCTAGATGCTTTAAGTTAAATTCTAGAGTCATCTGAGCTCTCTCTCTCTCTCTCTCTCTCGCGAATTCACTATCAACAGGTATGATGACAGCCTCCTACCGTGTCTCCCGTAGCTGTACCATTCTTCCCATTCCTGGTTCATGCATTCGTTCCCCCATGCCAGGTCACCAAGGCTGAGTGTCCCCCAACTGCTGTTCCAGCTGCCAGGTCCCTCCCTCTGAGCTCCCAATGCATCATCACCATCACAGGATAAACATCCAGCCACCATGTCATAAACCTTCCCTCTCTCTATCAATTAAACAGCTATGGTTTTATAGTAGAGATCAAAAGGAAGACATTTGCTTTATAGGCAACTTTTCTCAAACATTCATGCAAATTAATATGTATTTTTAAGCACAGTGATTTTCTATTTACAAAACTATTATAACCAGTTATACTGGCCAAACTGATACTATGTTGGCTGTTACACCAAGAATAGCAGCTCTTTTATATGGGAAGGCTGTATAGATAAAACCCATGTGTATGTGAGCAACTCAGGAAACTTAACACCTGCAGTCTGAAAAATGCAATTGTCTGCCTGGGTAGACATACACAGATACACTGAGATACAGGAAAGAGGAAGGGCAAGGTAGCCATCCAGAAAAGAGAGAGATAATTTACTTTGTTTCTATTGCCTAGGATCCAGTCAAGCTTAAAATTCACAGAATGGGTGCTCTGTCCAGGAAGAAGGGCTTCATACATACGTCCACCTGCAATCACTAACTCAAAGCACTTGAAAGATGTTTACAATAATCGTTACGCTTCCAAAGTAAAGACACAGTTGCCAATGTTGCTAAAATGTTCTCACAGTAGTTTCTAGATGTCTTTTTTGCCTACAGTACCAAACTATCAGTAGTACAGTCTATGGTTATACAGTTCAAGAAAAAGTGACGATTAGCCCGTGGGCCCAATGCCATGATGTTCAGTCATTCAAATGCTGGCCTCCACCTTTCCAACCCCCACCATCAAATAAGGCAACTGGTCTACTTGGTGTCTACAGTACCACCTCCACATGGAGGCCCACACCACACCCCTTGGCTGTAGACTTTCTCTCCCTCTTCATACTAGCAGTAACCTTCCAGACCCTTCCTTTTCCTGGAACCCTCCCCACTGGCTCAAGCCTTGGAGAGCCCTCCTTCCCTCCAGATGCCTGCAGACCTAATTCTTTATCCTGCCATCTCGACACTGACTTACACAACCTTAGTGTCTTCCTTTGATTCGAGATCCCTCCCTGACCTTTCTCTCTGGCCAGACGATAAAAATCCATCTGAGGAAGAGATTGTGTCTCAAAGGCTTTGTATCCCACCCACACCCCAACACCCCCACACCCCTCCCCCTTGCCCAGGACACAGCCGATTCTGAATACACAGTTCGAGAACAGCCACAAAGGAGAAAGGAAAACTTCATTCTGACTGCTGACACATCAAGAAGCAAATATTATAGCTGTTCAAACCAGTTGGCACGCAGAACTCAAGCGGCAGATGTGTTTCTTTGCTCTCTATGTCATGTTCCAACAATACAGAACTCTACAACTGAGAGAGCAAATCGGAAACTTCCTAAAGGGAAGCAGAGTTTACAAAAGGGTGTCATCACATCAAATCTCAGTTCCTCCAACACTAACCCACTGAAGAAAACAGAGGCATTAACTCATTTGATGTTCCCCTTCTAGTAAGGCACACATATATACACATTTGGCCAATTCCTCCTTAAAGATAAACGTCTCTCTCCATGTCCATGGTAGAGTCACCAACACCCACTCTTGACCTACTAGTGCTCCTCACTAGAAATGGTAGCAAAAGGCAGTTCAAGGCAACTTGTAACTACTAGAACCATCGGATGTATTTGTTTATATGGTTTAAAATCAAACATTGTAAGATGTTTGCATTAGAGCAAACTGCTATCAATCACCTGGTGTTTATCACCAGTGCGCTCCTTAATCCACATCACCTGTTTCTCCCATCCCCCCCACCTCCCTCTGGTGACCATCAGTGTGTTCTAAGAGTCATTCTCTCTCTCCCTCTCTCTCTCTCTCAGACACACACAGTCACTAGTATCCTTTGATCAGTGCTAATACATTTCTGCTTTTATGAAATAGGAATAAATGCTACCATCGTTCTCAAAAAGCTATGTCATAAACCAGCTGTCCTACCATGTAATTATATTTATTACAATTGCCATGACAAAGACACAACTTCTTAAATATGCTAAGTGTAAACAAATGAATTAATCACCATTCTCTAGCTTGCAGGCAACAGAAATGGCACTTGAAGCATCCCCAGTGAAAGCAAGGTGGGCACATGATGGCATGAGCACTGGGTGTTATGTCAGACTGATGAATCACTGACCTCTACCTCTGAAACTAATAATACTTTGTGTTAAGTAACTGAATTTAAATTTGAAAATAAATAAAATTTTAAAAATTAAAAGATAGGGGCACCTGGGTGGCGCAGCGGTTAGGTGTCTGCCTTCGGCTCAGGGCGTGATCCCAGTGTTGTGGGATCGAGCCCCACATCAGGCTCCTCCGCTATGAGCCTGCTTCTTCCTCTCCCACTCCCCCTACTTGTGTTCCCTCTCTCGCTGGCTGTCTCTATCTTTGTCAAATAAATAAATAAAATCTTTAAAAAAAATAAAAATTAAAAGATAAATGAATAAATAAGAGCAAGGTGGAATGTGTTGGCTCTATGTAACCCAGCAAAAGGAAAGCCACAGGGGCACCTGGGTTTTAGGACCAACTCAACATGAACCCCACCAGGACCAGATGGCACCTCTTCTTCTATAGACTGGTTTCATTCTCCCTTCCTGAAATCTGTCTTCTTCCGCTTAATTCCCAGCTCTGCCACCGAGAGGTACTATTTCAGAGTTGTGAAGAGTGTCAGGGAAAACTCACACTGGTTCCCCGTGGGGCCATGCACCCACCCAATGGTCAAGGTCTCCTGTCTGGCCAGTCTGCCCTAGAACTACCTAACTGGACTGGCAGGAAGAGCAGTAAGGTCTCCAGAAGGTGAGTTTACTTCCCCAAAGTAGAAAGAAGGGCTCATTTGCCCAAAAACCACTACTGCCTGTCAAATTCCATTTTATGTCCGAGCAAAAGGTTATCTAAACAAGCCCTCAGCCTGGTAATACATTACATTCTAAAAGTTTGCTTCTCAAGTCTGAAGTCAAGGAACTCTCATGTGGCACTTGAAATGCATTTCACTCGAGACAAAACGTAGACACTGGCTTCTCTGGCCCGTCTTTAAAAGCCTATTTAACTTATGATTGATCGCAAGTATAACGTTAGTTATAATATTTCTAATACTGTACTCAAACCTCATTCTTCACATTGTTCCTGCAGGAAAATGTATTTGAAATTCCACCCAGAATGAGCAGAAGACATGCTCAATTTAATCATTTACTGAGGATCTAGTCATGACGGTGCCTTCCGTCACACACACATTATTTCTCGTTAACGTGTACACAGCACAGCAAGGTAGGTGTTAACAGCTGTACTGAGCCCACTGTGAACTGGGGGTCAAGAAGGTGTTGAGCCCAGAGTCAACCGCTAAGACGAGTAGGGCCAGCTTCAAAGCCATATTATGTTTGACCCCGAAGCTGGGGCTAGGACGTCGGACCCCCACAGCTGCCAGGCAGGCGTGGGCTTATGGCTGAGGAGACAGGGCTAGTGGTTCAGACTGTAAACACAGAAGTTTTCCTCCAAAAGAGAGAAGGACTAGTGGCCAGTCAATGTCAATAACCAGACATTAACTTCCTATCTCCTTCCCTTTTTTTTTTTTTTAAAGGCAGAGGCAGAGGGAGAAGCAGACTCCCCTCTGAGCTGAGCAGAGAGCCCGACATGGGGCTTGATCCCCTGACCCTGGGATCATGACCTGAGCCAAAGGCAGACGTTTCACGGGCTGAGCCACGCAGGCGCCCCTCTATATCCTTCCTAACAGACGACACTTCTCTGTGGTAGAACAAGAGAAAATATCTCTCTGGGTGGGCCCTAAGCTGTACCACTGCCTATATTTACATGAAGAGCTTCTGAAAATCAAAGGTCAATAAACAGTGCCTTCAAAATAAAATTATTGTGCCCTACTGAAAAAACAGGGCACACTCTACTAAAACGCCCATCTAAGGTGTTTTAAAGGAAATTAAAGTTGTAATAATAACTGATGTGACTCACTTCTGCCAATATAACCACAATGGATGCATTTAACAGCATTTACTGTGTTTTAAACTTTAAAAAAATCTTTTTGGTTATATAGTATTTAATACATACAAGAAAATATATTTAGTGTATCTGTCAGGAAAAATAATATTAATATCAACAATCATGAACCTGACACCCAACCTTAAGAGCAGACCATTACCAATACACCAGGGCAGTTCCTGAGTGTTCCTTCCTGTCTGACCCAAGCTGTACCCCTTTCTGTGCTTGTTGGACAGAAAATTGTGAAAACCCTTGGTCCAAGATGGGACTTGAATAATAAATTAGCCGTGTGCCTTTTGAAATCAACGTGGAGAGGTGGTCAGAAACAGCCAGACAGAAAATCGCTGAATGACTGAGTAGCTAAATCATGCATTGTCTTAGCTCACAAACTACTAGTCAGACTAGTCAACTCTCCAAGCTTTTGGTTCCACACCATGGTCCAAAGCCAGGACGAGTCACTAGGAAACGTGAAATCAAGTTAGAGCCCCTGGAACACCTGTCAGCTTATTAGACACGGGATCTGAAATACGACAGGTCAACTCCAAATGATTCCAAATTGAGGTAAGGTATTACCAAGTCCACACAGAGCCTTCTCACATCAGACACCATAAGGGGAAAACACAAAGCAGCGCTCTGACAACAATTTCCTCCACTTCATACATCACAGGAAAAAAAAACCAATAACTTGGGGGGAGGATCAACAAAAACAGTCAGTAATTTACTAAGAGTTTAATTTTGTTGTAATAACATGTTAGGCAATTTATATTGCGAGGAAAAAATTTAAGATATGTCACCTGTGGGGGCATCTGGGTGGCTCAGCGGTTAAGCGTCTGCCTTCAGCTCAGGGCGTGATCCCAGTGTTCTGGGATCGAGCCCACATCAGGCTCCTCTGCTATGAGCCTGCTTCTTCCTCTCCCACTCCCCCTGCTTGTGTTCCCTCTCTCGCTGGCTGTCTCTATCTCTGTCGAATAAATAAATAAAATCTTTAAAAAAAAAAAAAAGATATGTCACCTGTGAGGTTGAACAGTTTACGACACATGTCAAAGAAAAGACATATACATTAATCTAGATGAGTCGGTACAAATTGTTTCACTACAAATGCAAGATGGGAATAAGGAAGTCTAACATTTAGCACAACCTAGACAGTGCAGTACACACAGGCTGAGCAGGAGGGGAGGAGAGGGAAGATGAGCTAGAGTGATGGAGGGCAGTGCCACTCCAAGGACATCATAAGGACGGCACACAACAGCCCGCGGGTGACCATGAGACACCAGTCTCTGTGACCCAACCATGTGCCCCGTTTCACAGCTGCTGGATACACGGCTCCCAGTCATGCCGAGCTCGAAGAATCCTAAGCTGGGGTCAGGGCTTGGATTATTTGAAACCTCTAGATGTCCAGACCTTGACCTCAGACACGTTCTACGAGTGTTTGAAGAGACAAAATGAAGTGGGACACACGGGTGGCTCAGTCGGTTAAGTATCTGCCTTTGCCTCAGATCATGATTTCAGGGTTCTGGGATGGAGCCCTGTGTTGGGCTTCCTGCTCAGTGGGGAGTCTGGAGTCTGCTTCTCCCTCTCCCTGTCCCCCTCCCCACCATTCGTGTGCTCTCTCACTCTGTCTCGCTCTCTCAAAAAAGAAAGAGAAAGAAACAAAATGAAGGGGTAACTCGGTCAACCTTAAGTACCTAGTAATTTGCCTTACTGGGAGTGATAATGTGTGATGAGGGTTCGTCCCTTCAGTGCAAGAGAGGGACTGCAGTACGACAGTGGGACTGTATGGCTTCAGGCTAACTCACTGCGGTATGGAAGAGTGCCAACATTTTGGAGGCCAACAACAGAGAAAGGTCTTATTATTCCTGGTTTCTCTTTGGTTCCTTGGAGGTGAGCTGTGGCTGGCCTGCATGTATTCTTCAACGGGACCAAAGGAGAAGGAGCAACCCCGACTGAGACATGCGGGTCTCATGGCAAGGACAAGAGAGACAAGGCGGACCCAGGTCTAGTGTAAAGCTTCTGCTGGGAAATGGCATGTGTCATCGCTATTCACATTGTTTTGGCCAAAGTAAGTCCTATGGCCCAGACAGCCACTGGGGGCAGCCCTCACTGGGCTGGGAAAGTAGAATCCTCCCAGAGATGGAGGGTGGGTAGGAAGGAACAAATGTTTTAACAACAATGTGATCTACCACAAAGGGAAGAGAAAACGGCTGAGGAAGTGTTTTCTTCCCTTCGGCGATGATGAAAGCAGCCATCCTAGGACAGAAAGCGGTTCCCCTGCATCACCTTCCAGGTCTTACTATGGCCTTACAACCCTCCCAGCAAAGTCCTCGGACCTGCCCAAGGCCCCAGCAGCCCCTGAACTCCAACTCCAAGTCTGGTGTCACCTCCCCAAAGCCAGCCTTGGAGGCCTCCGTTTCACCTGCAAAATGGAGACAATCCTGCACTCTTCCTGAGAAAGTTTTTGAGAAATTAGGTTAAACGATGTATTTAAAACATACGAGCACAAAAAAGCACTTAGCAAATAGAAGACAGTATTATTATTAAATTATGATACTTGTCTCCAAATCCATATCTTTCCCAAACTGTCTTTACATTTTGTCCATAGTTTGTTAATAAGTGTATAAAATACATGAATTAATATTGTTTCCTTTACTTTTCAAAACCACAGTCTCCTGTAATCTTACAGTTTTTTCTATACACACACACACACACTCTTCCCGACTTCCATTAATTATTCACTTCCCGATTTGTTGGTTTCTTAAGGCTCTCAAGAAGTTTTGGAAAGCAAAAGTATTAATTATCTATTATCTAATTATCTATTATCTATAAAAATTAATTAATTACTTCTTCCCCAGGTTAACGAAACTTAAGGAAAACTGAAGATACTCAGAATCTTCGTTTGAACTAGGCTGTAGATTCCAGTCTGGCTCCCAACTGAGAATGACTAAAGGGCTTGGCATAGAAGAGCCCCATCTTCCACCTATAGCCCCAATTAGCGCCCCTTCTCCTCTCTTAGCATTCTGCTCAACTACAACTCGAGCCTTTCCCCAGACTGAGATCTTCCTTTCCCACCTCTGCCTCTCTGCTCACACTCTTTCTTCTAGCTAGAATGTTCCCTCAGCACTGCCCCAACTCTGTTCAAAGATCCTGCCCACAGAACTGGGGAGGTGCACCCAATGCGTGCACAAGGATGTTCACCCTAGTGTGCTTTCTAGAATGAGAAGTGGAGAACAACCAAAATGTCCACTCCTGGGGAACTGGTTAAATACATCACAGACCACGTAACAAAGTAACACGTGAAATGCTCTGTAACAATGACAAACAGGATGTCGGTGTCTATTTATTAATGTGGCATGGTTTCCGTATCCTGTCAATCAAATTAGGTGTCAAAACAATGTTTATAACAAATAACCCAGTTTAGGAAGAAAAAAAGTACGTATCTCATCCAGGCTTAGAAAGAGTATGGCAGAATACAAAAACAAAAAACAAAAGACCCCAAAACCAAACCAAAAAAAAAAACAACCCACAAGGTTAATAATGGTATCTCTAGGTGGTGATAATATTGATGAATTTCCTATTCTTAATAATTTTCACAGTTTTAAAGTTCTTTCCAATTAGCATGGTTAACTTTTATAATTTTTAAAAATTGGTATTTTAATTAAAAGGCATTAATCATTAAATACCCACTGCAAATGTCATCTGCTCCTGAAAGTGTCCTTGACCTCGCCACTCCTGCCACACAGGTAATTTCTCTCTCCAGGTGGTTTCCAGAATAGTTAATGTATCTCTTATCACATTGGCCACATCTGTTTTGGAATCACGGCTTTCTATGTTTGGGATGAGCCTGTCTTATTTGTACTGGAACTGACCCTCGTAACCCAGGACTCCCAAGTACTGAGCACACCACTGAGTGTGCTGATGGCACGCCATCCATGGCTGGAACATTTGCACGTCTGAGGACCACATACCCGACAGCTCTCTAATCAAACACTCGTCTACACTGGGGATGTCCAGAAACAGCAGCAGGTGCCTTCTGGGGAGAGAAATAATAAATCAGAATATTTTATGTGTGGCGAGGCTGTTCTGTTGGTTATGTCCTAAGTCTGCTTTCAGTGCGGCCAAACACACCCTGATTCATCTGGATTGAGACACGGGTCAATATTTCTTCATCCAGAGGCAAGTGTCTCAGATTTCCATCCATTGGCTTTAGCGTGAAAGGGACAAGAATTGCTTTTGCAATAATCCAAGTCAGTCCTTGACTCAGTAGGAACTATAAATATCTATTGTTTTAGGAGGAAATAAGGGAAATAAATGTCTTAAGATTATGTAAGTCAGCTGCAGGGAACTGACACCAACGAATGTTTTGAAATATCCAAGGCATTTTTTTTTTTAGGTTCAATAAAGAATGTGTTTTGAGAGCTAGGTGGGTGAGATTTAAAATAAAAACAACCACCACAATCTGAGCTGTTACTTAGCAATTTCAGGCTCCAATTGTTCTCTTCGAAAGGGCCCCCAGCACGCAGAAGGCAACAGCGGGCTACCTGATCCAGCGTCCGCTCTGCACTCCACTTCACTTGCTTTTCAAGCCGGTGTGAATTCCAAACCGCCCAGTTATTGTCCTGTTTTGTTTCTCTCTCTCTGGAGACAAGTCACTTTCATTAAAACTTAATTTCTGAACAAAAGCAAAGCTACCTGCCACAGTGGGTGAGGAGGAATGCTGGCTGCTGGTCCCCGAAGTGTCCCCACCTGACGCAACGCAGGTTCGAGGGAGCACAGCAAAGGGACAACTCAGAAGGGAGCGGACAGTCTGACTGGCTGCAGCCACGGTCACTCCACAGCCAGAGAGGCCAGGGTGCCGTGGCAAGTAGAGCTGGATTAATACCCAGAGAGCTCTGGTCACACATCTAAGAAAAGTGGTTGATGCTCGAAACTGGTCTCACAGCTTCTCTTCAGTTCCAGAAGCCAGGTGAGCGTGGGAACGCGAGCTTCTGAGCACAGATTCAAAAGCAAACCTTGCTTTGACCAACCCAATCCCAAACACATACCACCAGGGCCGAGACAGATAACTGAAGAACTGTGGCTTAAGGATGTCTTCGCCACAGGAAATCTACGGCCAGCGCTGTCCTACCAGCCCCCCAGGGCAGACTGTCAGACTCTCGGGGCTTCCGGCAAGCCAGGTGTTCAACTCAGCCATTGTTAAAAGTTAAATTACATAAAGATATGATTAAAATAAATTAGACTAAAAGTAAAGGTAGTAAATACTCAAAACTCACCACTTCCTGTTTTACTATGGTTTATGCTTGTGCTCCTTGCACTACCGTGTGTGGCTGGTATTAAACGGTGCCTGGGGCGCACCTGCCCACCACTTCTGAGCTCTGCTTGCACTGACCTTGTTGGTGGGAAATCAGCCATGTGGGGAGTATTTACACCACAGAAATCAACAAACACTTACAACCCTGTCTGTGCTCCCACCATCCGCCCTTCGGTCCTCCCTCCCGTCCCCACTCCCAACCCCCTTCCCATCCTCCCTTCCATCCTCCCTCCAGCCTTCCTCCCATCCTCCCTCTGTCCTCCCCCTCATCCTCCTCCAGTTCTCTCTCCATCCTCCGTCCGTTCTCCCTTGATCCCCCCTCCCGGTACCTCCTCCTGGCTGGCCAACTCTTAACATTTGTCTGCACATCAATGCCCGCAATAACGACCCCCCACAGCCTGACAGAAGCCAAGGAGGTGGAGCTGGTCAGTCTGAGTCAAATATGGGCTTGTCCACTGTACATCACCATATAAATATAAGGAAGGAAAGCAACTACAGGCAACCCTCGAACCACACTGGGTTGGGGGCACCAACTTCCAACACAATCAAAAATCCAAGAGTAACTTTGGACTCTCCCAAAACTTAACTTCTGATCTCCCACTGTTGACTGAAGCCTTACCGGATGACATCAACAGGCCAAGAACACGGGACCTGTACGCTCTACGTATTACAGACTGTATTTTTATAACAAGCTGGAGAAAACGTTACAGAGGAAATCCCAAGGAAGAGAAAATACATTTAAAGTATCATACGATAAAAAATCTGCATACAAGTGGACCTGTGTGTTCAAACCTGGGCAGCTCAAGGGTCAGCTGTACTTTTATTGTGGCCCCATAGGCACCAGTCAGAGCAAAGCGTATGACCCCTGGTCTTTCCTCTCATGAGAGGGATGATCGAGTCCAACACACAGAGGTTGAGAAGCTGCGTAACTAACTGCTATTAAAGCATAAAGGCGAGTGTCAGGCCGGGGAATGTCTGACTCAGAAATATACAATCTTTTCACTCGGCAACCCCACATCCTAACATTGTCATCCTCATAATGAAAGCAGAAGCAACCACATTCAACTGTCAGATCATCAGCAATCAGTAATGGCCTCCGATGTGTAAAAAATGAGATAGACTGACTCAAAGAGGGATGTGGGGAGGAAGCGGACAAAGAGCTCAATTTGATTCATATTCACCAAGCTTATTCACATGGACTTCCCAAAACATGTGCACCCATGGTCGGTAAGCCGTGGTGCTCACTGAACCAATGGGAACGAGAATGTCTGTATTTGAGAAGGGCTATTCCAACGTTAATATAAAAGGAATCCTCCTTTCATCCTTTAAGTACTTATGCTCTGTCTGCCCAACTGCTACACCCAACTTAAAAGGACACGCTTACCAAGACACAATAATTGCACAAATGTCAGCATCAATTTTTTGAAGTGTCTGGATATTTATTTTTTAAACATTTTCTCACTCAGACTTTTAAGCTGTTTGATTGAGCTACTCTTTTACCGTGGTTTCTCAGAGAACGTTTACTGGTAATCGAAAGACTTCCAACAGGCTAAGAAAATTTTACTTACTGATGATTTAAAACAATTCTGGTCATCTTGGCTTCCTAGAAGTTACCAGCTTCTCCCATTGCTCCAGCACACTTCCATCACCTGTCACGAGGAGAAGGGGTCTGATCAGTCACAGGTCTCAGCAAGACCATTTCTGGATTTCTACATTCGTCTTTTCCTCTCTTTATAACCAAAACAGAGAGAAAAATAGTCATCTCTTCCTTTCCTTTCAAAATCAAAAAGGAAGGACACAGTAACAAGAGAGAGCACCCCAAGAAAAAAAAAGATTTAAAGAGCAGTATATTTCAACTGCTGGAGTTTGGGGTGTAAAGCGCCTCCAATGCCCTGCCTATGTTTTTGAGAAGAGATTTTAGTCTGTTTCCTGGGAGGAAGCAGTATCAGACTAAGCCAGTTTTCTTTCTCCCGGCCCCGGCCCCTCCTTGCACTCTTCTGGGAGGTGAGTGACAGATTTGCCTGGGAGTGTGCGAAGAAGCACTGGCTGAGGGCTCAGCCATGCAGAGCACCGAGCGGGTCAGCCTGGGGCCCCCTCCAGCTCTCCACAAGCCCAGCTGGTACCGGAGGTCTAGGAGGTCAAGGCTGCTGGAGTCAAATGCACATTGTACATTCAGAGACGCTTGTGAGGTCTCCAATCCTGGTTTACCAGTACTGTCTATGTTGATTCCCATCTGATCCATGCTCTATTTCCCACGTTGTTTAAAACTTACAGAACAGGAAAGATCAATCATTGGGGAACCCAAACCACCAACACAAACAGAAGGATACCACATAGAGAAAACCTTGGTTCAAAGTCCTACATCCTACTAGCCACACGACCTTGGCAAAGTCCATTCATCTCTTCCCCACCTCAATTTCTACTTTTCCGAAAGACGATCCAATGCTCCCCACTACACTGTGTGGGGTTCAGAGGATTAAATAAGATGAAAGATAAAATCTGCCGAGTCAAGCATGCTTTGATCCAATAAGGGTATCATCCGAGGACCTGGGACACCTGTGCTCAATGACCAGACTTGCTAACTTATCCATATGTCCAGTTCAAATATTGGAGATTCATATAATTCATGGAGTAATGTTATATGCCCAGCAAAGGGCCTTCCCTCTTCCAAGAGCAAGGCATTCTGAACAATGCTTTACTTTTGTTTTTTAATTTCATAACATTTTAGGGTCCACAACCTAGGGGCAAGAAGTTCTGCTTTCTTCCCCTTCACAGAAGAGCCCCAAATGAAAACACCCCACTTCCACCAGGTAAAATGCAACTATTGCTCATTTTATGTGAAGAACATATGGAACGATTTCTCAACATTTGCTGCAACATGGACGGGACTGGAGGAGATAATGCTAAGCGAAATAAGTCAAGCAGAGAAATACAATTATCATATGGTTTCACTCATTTATGGAACATAAGAAATAGGAAGATTGGTAGGAGAAGGAAGGGAAGAATGAAGGGGGGGTAATCAGAAGGTGGAATGAACCATGAGAGACTATGGACTCTGGGAAACAAACTGAGGGCTTCAGAGGGGAGGGGGGTGGGGGAATGGGCTAGACTGGTGATGGGTAGTAAGGAGGGCACGTATTGCATGGAGCACTGGGTGTTATATGCAAGTAATGAATCATGGAACTTTACATCAAAAAAGAAAAAAAAAAAAGAATATATGGCTCCAAGTGGGTCAGACTCACAAGATGGGCCCCTGTTACTCTTCCTCACCCAAAGCCTCAGTGTCGTTGTTCAGAGAGAAGAGATTCATATTAATTATGAAAAAAGACACTGTCACCTCAGGTATAAAATAGACAGAAGGCTCAAGTTTTCCAAACCTGTAGGGTGTGTGTGTGCATGTGTGGGGGGAGTGGGGGTAAGAGTCAGGGGCCACAGAGAAAGGAGAGAATGGAACAAATGCCACATCAATCCAGAGAGCCTCCTAGGAAAAAGGAAAGAACTTACCAACATCACTAAGAGTTAGCAGGGAAGGACTCAAAAGTCAGGGACTTCGGGATTATACCCAACACCGAGAGGAAGGAGCCCCGTGCTCACCAGCTAGCAAGAGCTTTCTATGCTGGTCACCCGGCGCAGAAGACTTTCAAAACCATGGACAGCGGAGAAGCTTGGACTAGGGCTGGACAGATAGGCTGGAACTACACCTCTGCTGTGTCCCCCTGGAGTGATGTTTGTCCGATACTGAATCCTTCCAAAACTCAGTTTCCAGGCCTGGAAGAGAAGGACAATGACACGTACTGTGGGGAGAAGTTATGTAGATTAGAGAGAATGCATATACAGTGCCCACCACAGAACACGTCCACAAGACATACCACAAATACCGTGTTTACGAATGGCAAGTATGGGCGTCTATTAAATTCACAGCCACAATTGCAAGTCCTGTTTACAGTCCATTAAATTCAGACCCTTTCCCTTATGTGAGCATTCGGGAGTCTTCTGACAAGAACATCAAACTTTCCCAAGTTGTTCTGAGCAGAGCGTCCAACAAGAACGCCCGTCCTAGCGGACCGTCTTTACTAACGTGCACAAAGAAGCCTCTGGTTGTGCATTTGGAGAACTCTGCAGACCAGTGCTGTGTTTCTTTCTTTCTTTCTTTCTTTCTTTTTTTTGATGATAAATTCTTGAAAGAGGGAATGAATCATTTCCATCAGTGCTAATTCTCCTGGTGTGCAATGCCAAGTACTCAGCAGGCATGTGTGGGGAAGACAGCCACACTGAGAAGAGTAGGCAGCCCATCGCCACGGCTAGCTTCATATCACGGCCTCATCAACAACAGCATGGACTTGTCAACCAGGCTTTCAAGAAAAAAACAAAACAAAACAAAACCCCACAGGAGAGGCAACAGCAGCTTTTTTTTTTTAATTTATTCATTAGAGAGAGAGAGAGAGAGAGCGCGCACGCATAAGGGGGAGGGGCAGAGGGAGAGGGAGAAGCAGACTCCCTGCTGAGCAGGAAGCCAGATGCAGGGCTCCATCCCCGGACCATGGGATCATGATCTGAGCTGAAGGCAGACGCTCAATTGACAGAGCCACCCAGGTGCCCCAGCAATGGCAACTTTTAAACAGAACTTTCTATCTGAATAAAAGTGCTCCATGGGGCGCCTGGGTGGCACAGCGGTTAAGCGTCTGCCTTCGGCTCAGGGCGTGATCCCGGTGTTATGGGATCGAGCCCCACATCGGGCTCTTCCGCTATGAGCCCTGCTTCTTCCTCTCCCACTCCCCCTGCTTGTGTTCCTCTCTCACTGGCTGTCTCTATCTCTGTCAAATAAATAAATAAAATCTTAAAAAAAAAAAAAGTGCTCCTTGACCCCTCCTACGTCATCCTCTTTGGGACTCACTCCAATGATGCTGACTGCTCGTAATAGGCTGACCACTCCTCTTTTACCTTCAAAACCAGCATACAATGCCCGCAAGAAAATCTGTCTCATGACAAGACCCACATTCTTCGCTTTAATGGAAAACATTTTAATAGGTTTGCAGAATCAAGTTCCTCCTCAAAGTTGGTCATCTGCCATCACTATGGTTATTCAAAAGACTAAGTGACTTCGACAAGTGGCGTGAATGAACTATCCATTTGGCAGTAGACACCGTGCCAGGTACTGAGGCAGGGAAGGGGTTATAAGGTGGTGGAGATGAAGTGCATTTCCAAGAATGCAGGGCGGTGGTAGCATCGCCAGAATACAAGCAATTCACTTAGCTGATGTACTTCCACAGAACAATCTGGATGTGGAACTCCTGGCTGAGGCTGCTCACAGCCCAGTACTTCTTAATCATGCTGCTTATACAATGTTACGATTTCACAACAGTCACGTAAAAGCCGAAAAGAACACACTCCTGTTTTGTTTTGTTTTGTTTAAGATTTATTTATTTATTTGAGAAAGAGAGCACGCAAGCAGGGGGAGGGGCAGAGGGAGAGGGAGAGAAAGTCCCCTTTGTTCTGATGGGGGCTGGAGGACATCATGCCTGCAAACAGTTTCATAAAGCTCATGGCAAACAAAACACTCCACAATCCTCATCCTGAGGTGGCAAAGCAGGTGGCAGAACAATTTCACCAAAAAAGGGAGGTGTCCTCATAAGCTCAAATAGGTTCCGCCATTACCAGGAGGCCAGAAAAAGGCTTGAAGAAACGTTTCATTTCGTAATGAGGAGCAAAGTGCTCCTATTATCAACGTGTATCCATTGTGGGAGGAAGTGAGGGCAGCAGCTGCTCGTATCAGAGAAAAACTCAGTGGAAAACTCAGAAATGTTAATACTCGTCACAAAGAAACAAATGGAAGCAAGCACTTGAGACCACTCAGCTAATAAGCGGCAGAGCTGGGATTCAAACCCCGGTGGTCTGGGTTCGCTCCTGATTCTCAACCACAACACCACACTGTCTGCTCGGCGATGAGGAAGAGCAGTCCTTGAAGACTGACTCAGACCCAGACCAGGAGCAGGCGGGAGAAAGGCAAGAAACACCCCAAGATGACTGAAGAGATAATGATACCAAAGATCAGTTAACGGGGCCAAAGAGTGAAACGACCAAAACTACTAACGATTCTAAATTAAAATCTAAAGCACGGTCACTGTGAGAACCCCTAAGAGGACGACACTGGGAAAGTGAACTCACTAGGGAGGTCAGCACTTGCTTAAAGACAGCGCTGACCACAAAACACAAAAGCTGGAAAGACCCCACTCGGGTCCTTTATAAAGAGCACATTATGACCTAGAAACACCGGCTAGGGAATGTGTCACACACTCAAAATACCAGCCATGCAGGCAGGGCCCTGACCGCCTGGGAGCTGCTCACCGAGGCAGAGACCCCTGCCACCTTCCCTTGCATCTCTACAGCAGAAGACAGGAGGAAACGCCACCCACAGTTACAGAATTCTCTGCAGGCTGGGTGAAGAAAGAAGGCAGAAGGGACCAGAAGCACGCTCCTAGTGAAGAGGGAAAATGCACAGACAGGAGAGTAAGGACACAAAGAATCCACACTCCCAGCCAGCCTCAAATGTGGCCGCCTCTAAAATGACTCTCCTTCCCCACAGCTGTGTCACACCCGCCCCTTGAGCAGGGCAGGGCCTGAGATTCTCTTGTAACCAATGGAATAGGCAAAAATGATGGGCTACCTTTGTTTACCTCATATATGTAAGACTGCTACATTCTGCTATAAGGTTGCCCCCTTGCTGGCTCTGAAGAAGAGCCACGTGAGGGCAGCCTCCACCTCACGGTTAATAGGAAACCGAGGCCCTCAGTCGGAGAGCCCACAAGAAATTGCCAACGATCACGTAAGCTTGGAAGGAAACCCTTCCCCGGTTGAGCTTCAGGGAACAAAGCAGCCCTGGCTGACGTTTTGACCTCGGCCTTCAAGTTGCACCCAGCTGAATCACAACCGGACCCCTGACCCACCGAAACCCTGAGACAGCTGACACCCTGATGAAGCCATTCTGTTTGGAGTGACAGCGTTCTGGAGCATTCTGTGACTACAGCTAACTCATACAGAAGGGAAGCACAATGTGAGTCCCTGACGCTTCTGAGGGAGGCCGAGGGCCAGGGCCCAGGAGAGGGGGCCCGTCCACTGGCGTGCACCCTCCCATGCAGCTGTCTCTGCCTCGGACACTCCATCCCCTCCCTTACCACACATGTCCTCTTACCCCATTCTTGCCATTTACAGGATGTCATGGAACATGTTTACCAAGGAAATAACAGTCTTACAAACGGTGATGTGGTCACCCAGCTGCCCTGCAAAACTACTCAGCATGCCAACACGGACACACCGAAACAGCAAGAGGATTTCGATCGTCACAGGAGCTCTGCTAGGATCCTACCCCTCATAAAACACTTGAAACAAAACAGTATTTTAAAGGTGATGTAACACGCCTGAACACTTCATAAAACTCATGTTCAGACAGACAAGCTGCAGACTTTCTATATTAGTGGTTTTGAGAACAGAAATGAAAACATCCAAAGTTCCATCTACATTTTGCTAATATGGGCTCTTTAAATCCAAGTATAAATATTCTTCTTGTTGCTGTTGTTGTTTTATTTTTGCTTTTTTAAAGACTTTATTTATTTATTTATTTATTTATTTATTTATTTATTTGAGAGAGGGAGAGAGCATGCGCGCGCACAAGTGGGGGAGAGGGAGAAGCAGACTCCCCACTGAGCAGGGAGCCCGAAGCAGGACTCAGGACCCTGAGATCATGACCTGAGCCAAAGGCAGATGCTTAAACAACTGAGCCACCCAGGCATGCCCCCCCATCCCCAAATATAAATATTCTAAAATCTTCTGAGCAAGTATCAATAGCTTTTACAAATTAACTCAAGTAATGGTTCTCAAGCAGAGCATGTGGCTAAGACTGACTCGGTGAGCCAGGAACCTCTTACCTCAACAGGCCATCTTGCTACCAGCAGAAAAGTGTGGGGAGATCTACAATCACATCATCTGAAAGCTGGAAAATCCTCATTAATTTACTCCTCGCCTCTCGGCAACAGGTGCTGACACACGGACCCACACTTGAGTGACCTACCCGTTCAGGGTCACTCAGAAGCACAACCTGGACCTCCTGGTTCCCAGGCTTCTTTATACCCAAGTCTATCAAACTTTAGCTTCAAGCCAGGACTAATGAAATCAGTGGTATCAGATATTCTGTAAGGACAAAAATGGGAACGAACTTTCCATGACACTAGAAAGCTCCTACTTGTAAAAAGCAAGCTCTGAGGCAAGAGAAAAAAAATGACATGGAGGAAACAGTCATATTAAAAGTTCAATTCATTTTCAAAAGCAATGCATAGTATTTTCTAAGTAAACGGAGATGTCCCTAAAATAGGCTGCTTTTTCTTAGGAATGATCCACTTTTTCTTTTTTTTAAATAAATGTTAACCAGGGAAGCAAATCAAGAGGCCCAAAACAAACACTATGTAAGGACGTCCATCCCACTGCTTCACACAGCCGTGCTCCTAAACCCCCAGATCCATTCCACAGGTGCTCTGGGGCTCCCTCCTGTGCCAAGGCCCTGTGGTAGGAGCTGTATACACAGAGCCTGTCTGGGCATAAACAAGTCATGCCTCCTCGTATCTCTGGCAGAAGGAACCTCATCTGAACAAGCGAACACTGTAGACGGCGAGATCCCTAATGCGTGACTTGGTAGGCTGTTAGTAATGTAGACCGGAGTTCATTCTCCACCTAGAAACTTCTGTGTTTAAGATAAATAGCAACTTGCTTTTGTGTGTACAGATACCACCCTGACACCAGCAGCGGGAGTTACCAAAACAGAGGGGGTTAGACCTCCATCCCCGGGTCGCACCCCTCCTGGACTCCAGTCACGGGACCGTTCCACAGCCTAAAAGCAATTAAAAAAAAAAAAAAAAAAAAAAAGAAGTGGTCCTTCACTCCACATTCTCCTTCCTCATCTTTTCCTCAGTCCAAGAATAAGCATATGTTTACGACAAAGCAAGGAGGAATAAAGGCTTCTTCTCCCCCTTGCCAACGGCAGGCTTCTGTCCTCAGCACGAACGTCAGCCTCTCCGGGTACGAGCAGGACAGGACCTCACATACCCGTGTTCTACATGCGTGTGAGCTCTGACACGGTCACACTAACACTGCAGACACGCTGCTCCCCACGCATGGGGCTCTTTCCGCAATGTTTCAGTGCCCGAACTCACCGAAGCTGACATCCTCATGTGGCAGAGGGCGAATAACGGGAGGAATTACAGAGAACACGGGTTATTCACGCGCCCACCTGGCTCTACAGAGCGCTGTCGAGCCCAAATGGGTGGCAAGATCTTTGTGAAAAAGGTAACTATTTCTTTTACAGAAAAGGAAACCCAAACCCAAAGGGACCCAAGAACACACATGACACAGCTCAGCACAGTGTCTGCAGGGTGAGTCATTCGAGAACACTCTTCTCGCTCACCATCAAGTGGCATCTAAAACACAAGGTCGTTCCTCTACCTTCTTCTCCTTGTTGGATCTAAAAACACGATCTCCTTTCCAAATACACAAAATGGGCACAAGTAACCTCTGCTACCGTAGCACGTCCCATCCGTGGTAGAACATTACGTGGCATCGGTAGCTTCGCAGCTTTTACACGCCAGCCCATGCACGTTAGTGGTACGCATGACCTTCAGGCTGCGGGAGCCTGTACAGGGACCAACTGCGCGAGACTTTGACCACAGAATGTACAGGGACCAAAACACGACCCACAGCTCGGTCAGCCAGGAAGAAAAAGGTCTCTGATTTCCTGACTTAGCGTGGGAACTCTCGCGGACTCTCAAAATGCAGTGCTTTCTGCAAAAATACATTAAACGGGCTTTCATCCAGTAACACTGATTTTTGGTTTAGCTACAGAGATACTTTAATGCAGATCATCTGAGATTCGTGCGTTCCTATTCAAACCGTACTTAATAAGAAGAGTTTCCTCAGTGTTCATCTGAGCAAAAATTTCAAAATAAAAACAAACCACATTTATTCCACAATAAATTTAAAAACATGGGGCGCCTGGGTGGCACAGCGGTTAAGCGTCTGCCTTCGGCTCAGGGCGTGATCCCAGCGTTATGGGATCGAGCCCCACATCAGGCTCCTCCGCTGGGAGCCTGCTTCTTCCTCTCCCACTCCCCCTGCTTGTGTTCCCTCTCTCGCTGGCTGTCTCTATCTCTGTCAAATAAATAAATAAAATCTTTAAAAAAATAAAAAATAAATAAAAAAAATAAAATTAACTTCTTTACAGATGCATTTAAGTGAAGAAAGCTGGTCATTCAGCCTGGCAAGTTTTGCAGAGAAGAACGAATCACAGATAGGACAGCACGTACGTGCCTCATCCTTGCAACAACCCTCATGCAGCAGGTGATCCCCACTGTCAGAAAAAGATCCTAAGGATCAGAGTAGTACAGTGACACGCCTAAGTTAACCTACTTTCGAATGGAGGGGCTCAACTTTAGTTTTCTTGGAGGGGCACCTGGCTGGCTCCGTCGGTACAGCATCCGACCCTTGATCTCAGGGTTGTGAGTTCAAGCCCCACGCTGGGTGCAGAGTCTACTTAAACAAATAAAAAAACCATTTTCTTGGAGCCAAAATTTGTGCTTTTTCTCCTCTGGGCCTCGAGGAAGCAAGAAGTGATGGGAAAAACTTCTGAGAGTGAGCAATGATCAAAAGTGAAGTGGAGGGGCGCCTGGGTGGCTCAGTCGGTTGAGCGTCTGACTCTTCATGTCAGCTCAGGTCATGATCTCAGGGCCGTGGGATGGAGCCCTGCACTGAGCTGCATACTTAGCATGGCGTCTGCTTCATCCTCTCCCTCTGCTCCTTCCCCCGCTCACTCTCTCGCTCGCAAATAAGTAACAATTAAAAAAAAAAAAACTTTCAGTGGAGAAGAGCCGAAGACAAAGGCTGGCAGTGATGGTGGCACAGTCTGACCCCACTTGTTGGCTAGCTCAGCTGGGTCACTGGTCGGAAGGGAGAGAAAAAGACAGAAATGGGACGAGAAGACCGAACAGCCAAGTGGGCTGTGGTGAATCCGGGAAAAAACACCAACCTAAATAAAGAAGTGATGTGGGGCGTCTGGTCGCGGATCAGGCCTAGACCAGTCAGCACACACTTTCTGGAGCCCGCGTGTCGGGTTTGCAGGGTACGTGGTATCTTTTGCAACTACTCAGCTCTGCCGTCACAGTGCGAAAGCACCACAGGAGACACACAGATGACAGAGCTGCATCTCTAAAAACAGGTCTCCGGCCAGACCTGGCCCTCCTGTGGCAGTCGGCTAGCCCCGGCGACACAGCCGTCCAGCCGGCAGCAAGCACCTCCGGGCCATCCCCACAAGCTCCGAGTCTGCGGGGGGCTCAGCCTCGCCCCTGGATGAAGACACTGAAGGGATTCGTTTGTTCACTGTTAGTTTATTCCAAGTCATGAACATCCAAAGAACCAGGCTGTAAAACAGTGTGTCCATGATGACTCCTAGAACTGTCCAGCCCCGTCTTACCACACAGTTTACATGGATGACATGTGTTATATGGACAATTATGGGAAAAATTGCCCCCATGTTCCAAAAGTGACTGCAAAAGGAAACTGTCAGGAAGAGAGGCAAATAAGCACATCCTGGCTTCTGTCCTGGATGGCTCCTCCACCCGGAAAACAGCCCCAGACTTTTCCTCTGCCATTTTCCTCCCTAGCTGTTGCTCCTCGGGAAGGTGGCAACCTAAACATCTTTTCCCCCAAGAAGCTCCTCTCGGACATCCCAAGACACTTGCCATGCACGCCGATGACTCTGAGCGTCTTCATTTCCCCTGGCACCCCGATAACGCCTCCCGAGCTCAAGGTCGGCTTCCCTTCTAGACCATGAACTCCAGAAAGATGCCTTGTTCCATGCCTACGTACAAGGCTGGCACTGAGATCCTGACTGAACAGAAGCCTTTGGGGTTGCAAGACCACGCTCTGCACTGAGATACACCTGGTCGTCACCAAATCAGCAGAACATGGTTTTGCAGAGCAGCTCTGTACCACATGCAATGTGATAAAGCCAGAGAGGTGGTGTCCATGTGCCAGTAAGCAGAGTAAGGGCAGGAAACCCACTCTTAGGAAACCCATTCTGCGTCAAAGTAGAAGCTCTTATAAAGCACTTTTTTCTCATGCTTATCAGTTACAAAAACAAACGTGGTTTCAGTTAATGATAAAATGTTCCTCAGAAGCACCTGGGTGGCTCAGTCAGTTAGGCATCTGACTCTTGACTTCAGCTCAGGTCATGATCTCAGGGTCATGAGATGGAGCCCTGCATCTGGCTCTGAGCTTGGCGGGAAGTCTGCTTTGGATTCTCCCTCTGCCCCTCCCCCTCAGGCCCGCCCCCTGCTCCCAGGTGCGCGCTCTCTCAAAAAGGAAAAAAAAAAAAGAGTTCCCTAACCTAGGCCCTAGCAAATTCAAAGCTAGCTAGCTAGATGGATTTTAAACAAGTACCTGAACCATTTCTTTTTTGTTTAAATAGATACACACAGCATATATAAAAGCACAAACACTGACACACATATAGAACTGCCTGAACTGACAGAAAAAAAATCATAAAATATATACACTGTGATCCATTTTTTGTAAATTAAAACAGAAGAATAAGTTAAAATGATGTATGCCCCCCAATGTGGTTGCACCTGGCAGAGGGATTTGCATTAATTTCATTTTCTTCTTTTATATCTATTGGTACAGTTGACCCTCACAAAACCACGTGGGTTTTTCAGGAAATACAGTCTAGTACAGTAAATGTATCTTCTCTGATGATTTTTTCAAAATATTTTCCTTTCTGTAGCTCACTTTATTTTAAGACACATTGTATGTGATACATACAATATATAAAATACATGTTAATCTACTGTTTATGTCATAGGGAAGGCTTCTGGTCAACAGCAGTTATGCTTTGGGGAGACAAAAGTTACATGTAGATTTTTAACTGTGTGTGGGGGGGGATGGTCAGTGTCCCTAAATCCCATGTTATTCAAGGGCCATTGGGATTTCCTTTTTTATATGATGATCACATTTTTTGTAAAGAGCTTTTTAAAAAGTTATTTCAAACAAAAAATCTACTGATTAGACAATATTTCAAATCTTTTTCAAAGAAACATTAGAGAGAGAGAAAACGTAAAACCGGCAATGCTGTTGCTATTTAACATTCTATTGCCAACAGAGTGGAAAAAAAAAAAAAAAGGTTTCTGGCCACCTTAAATGTTCACCACTCCCACCAATGTAATGATGACACATCTCACCTTGGTGAACGTGGTCACACAAAAGCAAAACTGTAGCAATGCTGGTGGTGTTAATTTCAGTTTCTAACTACACTGTCACTTTTCCTGGAGCACGCTATATTTTAAGTTGGCCTAATTTCTCTCTGGTCTTGGACTCTGCAAACTGCACAAAACTTACCTAGCCTATTTCAATTCAAATTCAGAGTGGTGAGAAACTTCAAAAGTGAAGTTTCCTCTCTTTAAGGTTACCTATACAGGTCAGAAATTGCCAGGCAGACATTAGGCAATTCCAATGTTTACATACTGGGGTCTCTAAGTACATGCACTAAGTAGGTTTAATTTCAATTCACATGGTTATCTAACATCAGCCTATGCATAATGACCAAATTTCCCATCTTTGATTATGTTTTAACATCTTATATTTCTTTTCATAAACACTAAGTATCTCATAAACACTGTCTTGTGTTTAAATAATGCTCTATTGGCCAGCAACAACAGTTTCATCCGTTATACACGACTTGAGGACATTTTCAGGCTCCAAATGAAAGAGGTTTGACACCTCTTCAAAAATGACTGAAATAAACCACACACAACAAATTCTTTCAGAGATTGGTTTTCCAATGACAGAGCCGACCTCCACCCAATAACAATTATAAACAGTGGGTGAATATAGAAATCAACTTGGAAGGCAGGGGAAAACACCCAGGCGGAAAGTAAACTATCTGCTAGCCCTTGAAAGGAAGGGCATTGCACTTGATGATAATTTACATTTGTAGGGCGTATCGCATGAGAGGAAACCAACCCAAGCCACTGCAGATGGAGCTCAAAAGAGCAAACCGCAGCCTTTTTGGTCAGAGTACGGGCCTGCCAGCGTGGCTGAAAATTGAGGAAGAAAGTCCCCAAAATGAGGAAGCCATCAAGGGTGAAGTCCCAAATTTGCAAATCAATACTACATTTGTGGGCTGAACTGAGAACGCCAAGTCCAGGATCCTGAGGAAAATAACAACAGTTGGAATATTTTTAGGAAGCTGACCAGTTCCAACAGCCACCCATCTCAGAGTCTGATGCTCCAGGGAGCCTAATAAAGTCCTCAGACTTTCCTTTGAAACCACAGAAGCACCGTGGCTTAAGGCACGAAAACCACTTCCCCGGGCGAGCAGACATTTCCTTGGAAGTACAGGCAAAAGAGAAATGCAGCAAAGCCTAAGGACGAGCCTCTGTACTATGCAAGCTGACTTGCCATTAATTCGACTGCCTGTTGTTTTTTTTTTTAAGATTTTATGTATTTATTTATTTATTTGACGGAGATAGAGACAGCCAGCGAGAGAGGGAACACAAGCAGGGGGAGTGGGAGAAAGAAGCAGGCTCATAGCAGAGGAGCCTGATGTGGGGCTCGATCCCATAACGCCGGGATCACGCCCTGAAATGCCGGGATCACGCCCTGAGCCGAAGGCAGACGCTTAACCGCTGTGCCACCCAGGCGCCCCTCAACTGCCTGTTTGAACAAAACTCAACCTTCCTTGGGGGAACGTAACAGAATCTTTACAACATAGCATCTGCAATGTCCAGCATAGGATCAAATATTCATACATACGCGAGACAAATGGGAGATGTAACTCCATAGTCAAAACGGTTCACAGAAACAGACCTACACATAACCCAGAAAATTGAATCAGAAGACAAAGATTTTAAAATAACAATGCTAAATATATTGAAGAATTTACAGAATGACAGAATGGGTAAAGAAATAGGATGTTTCAGAAGAGATTTAAGGAAGAAAAAAAAAAAGAACCAAATGGAAATTCTAGAACTGAAAACTACAGTATCTGAAATGAACAACAATGGATCAGATATAGAGATTATCAGTGTGGACACAATAACACAATAATGACAAAGGACTGGTGAACTTTAAGACATGTCAATACAAATACTCCAGGCTGTAGCACAGAGAAAAAAAACAATGGTTTAAAAACAGCTTCTGGGGCGCCTGGGTGGCTCAGTCATCAAGTGCCTGCTGCTTTTGGCTCAGGTCACGAACCCCGGGGTCCTGGGATCGAGCCCCGCATCAGGCTCCCTGCTCAGCAGGGAGTCCACTTCTTCTCCATCTGCCCTCTCCCCCACCTCTAGCTCTCTCAAATAAATAAAAGCTTTATTAAAAAAAAAAAAAAGAGCTTCTAAGACCAGAGGGCAGTATCAAGTGATTTAATGTACATGTTAGAGGAGAGGAGAGAGAATGGGGAAGAAACATCCAAAATTGAGTAAAAACAGCAATATAACAGAGCAGGATATTCAGTTAGCCCCAAGAAAATGTCACCTAACCATGAAAACCAAAGATACAACAACAAAAATGTGTAGACGTGACCGGAGAAGAAAAGACAGAGAACAGTAATAAGAATACAGCCAACAGCTCATCAGAAAGACAGCAAACAACATCTTTAAAGAACTGAACGGGGGGGAAAACAAACAAAGAAAAACCGTCAACCTAGAATTCTATGTGCAACAAAAGCCCTTCAAAAATAAAGGAAAAATAAAGACTATTCATATAAACATAAACTGAGACAATCTGTTGCCAATAGCCCCACACTGCGAGAAATGCCGGGGGGAAACTCTCCAGGAAGAACAGAAGTGGTGCCCGATGAAAATCTGAATCTACAGAAAGGAATGAAGAGCCTTGGAAGAAGTAAATGCATACACAGACATGAAAAAACCCCTAATTTCCTTAAGATGTACTTGTTACAGATACTGTATTAACTGTGTGTACACATACTATTTATATATACTCCATGTATACTGTATAAAAGCTATGCAACTGTATTAGTACCCATAACATATATGGATATAAAATGTATAAGGACAGTACAATGAACAAGAAGAGGAAAATGAAACCATATTGTAGGTTTCATACATTTTTTACACAAAGTAGTAAAATCTTCATTCAAAAAAGACTTATTATAGATGAATACTGTAATCTGTACAGAAACTACAAGAACAAGGCAAAGAGGTAGAGCTGAAAACCTAAGAGAGAAATTAAACCTATCTAATTCAACAAAGAGAAATTAGAAAAATGGATACAGGATTAAAAATGTCTATAGGATGAGACAAAAAAAAAAAAAAAAAAACGGTAGATCTAAAATTAACCACATCAATAATTATGGTAAATCAACTAAACATTTCAATTAAAAGGTGAAGACTGTCAGAATACGCAAAAAAGCAATCCCCAACTATATACTATCTACCAAACATGCATTTTAAGTTCAAAGACACAGATAAATAAACATGTGGAAAAGCATGTATCAACGTGATCTCAATAGAAAAACCAGACAAAGACGATAAAAGAAAACTATAGAAGTATATCACTCAAAAAAACATATGTGCAAAATTCCTCAACAAAATACAATAAAGGAGTAAGGACAGATGAATAAACAATGAAGCATAACAGAGGCCAAAAACAGATGTACAGCCTTATGGTCAACTGATTTTTTTGACCAAAGTACCAAAATAATTCAGTGGGTATAAGGATAGCCTTTCCAACAAATTGGGCAGCAACAAACTGATAACCACATGGAACAAGGAATGAATCCTCACCTCCACACCACACATAGAACTAACCATAAAAGCTAAAACTATAAAGCAGGAAAACATAGGAGAATATCTTTGTGACCATGGTCTAGGCAAAGCACTCTGGGGAAAATAAAGAAAACCTGATAAACTGGACTTCATCGAAATTAAAACTTCTGCCTTTTGAAAGACATTTTAAGAAAATAAAAGGACAACCACCAGCTGGAAAATATTCACAATACACACAACTGACAAAGAACTTATATGTAAAATACATAAAGAACAGCTATAATTTAAGAACTAAAAAACATAAAAAGTTAAGAACAAAAAAGTCACACAACCCAGTTTTTAAAAAAGCAAAAGACCTGACTAGATTACTTCATAAAAGAAGATACAGGAATGGCCAATTAGTACATGACAAAATTTCAACGTCATTATCATCAAAGAAATCACAGAAAATCACAAAGTACCACATGATACCCACTAGAATGCTGATGCTGATACTGAAAAGACTGACAACAGCAAGTGTTGGCAAAGGCTCGGAGCGTGTTGGAGCATCAAATACGTCGCTGGTGGGCATATTTAACTATAGAACCCCTTTAGGAAAACGTTTGATAATTTTTTTATAAGGTTAAACATATACTTATCCAGGGATGTACTTCTGAGCATATGCAAAAGAAATGAAAACATATGTCCACAAAGAGACTTGTACATTAATGTTCATGGCAGTTATGTTCATAAGAGACAAAAAATGTAACCCACCCAAACAGAAGATTAGATAAATTCACACCACAGACTACTACTCATCAACATTAAGAAACAAGCTACTGATACTTGTAACAAGAAGTATGATTCTGAAAAACACCTTGAAGTGAAGCAAAAGAAGCCAGATACACGAGCACACTCTGTATAACTCCATGTACATGAAGTTCTAGAAGAGGCAACACTAAGCTCTGTTCATAGAAATCACAGTACCATTTATTTCTGAGGTGGGACGAATGACTGGACGTGGCGCGAGAGGACTTTCTGGGCGATGGAAATGTTATCTAAGAGAAATGCTGGTTCACTGAAGTGTTCACTTAAAATTTATATATCATATAGCGTATCAATCATACCCAAATTTAAAAACAGTTCACAAAAAATTTTCTTTGAATCAGTTCTGAAGAAGATACGGTCTCTCGCAGGTCAAACCTATTTTTCTTATTACCTTGGAGGACTTCTAAAGCCTCAAAAACAGAAGGTGTGCGTATTTGGTTTAGTCATGCCATTCTTGAAATATCCACCCAATCAAAGCAAGGGAAAGAGTATTGTTATCTGCTTCCTATCAAAATAGTCTCGGAACATTTGTTCCAACCTAGAATTAAAAGCAATCTGTCCTTTAGGTTTTATCTAATTTTACTTATCCTACTTATAGGTTACTTTTAACACCATACTATAAAACATAAATGTAAATGTTATAGCATCTTAGTCCTTCTCAAGTATTTATTAAATTCCTACTGTATTCCAGGTAGGATGATAGTCCCTACAGAAACAAAACTAAAAAACTCACACTCTACTGATGAAAAGTTCTCAGTCTGATGGATGCAATATATACATAAACAATTACCTTAAAGTGTAAATAAATGTTCTTGAGTATAAATTGGTTAAGCCTCACTTGAGGAAAATACACCTCTTCTTTTCCTCCTAAAAACATAACATCAGGGGCGCCTGGGTGGCTTAGCTGGTTAAGCATCTGCTTTCGGCTCATGTCATGATCCCAGCGTCCTGGGATCAAGCCCCGCATCAGGTTCCCTGCTCAGCCAGGAGCCTGCTTCTCTCTCTGCTCCCCCCAACTCATGCTCGCTCTCTCTCTGTCTGAAATAAATAAAATCTTTAAAAAATAAAAAATTTAAAAAACATAACATTTAATATTGATCAATAATATACAAGAAGTAAATATAAAAAGTTCTATTATTCCTTTTGAAAGACATGGTAATTTTAAGAAAGAAAAACTTATTTAGTAACTAATCCCCTATAACCATGTTTCTTAGCTTTAGGAAAAATAACCCATATAACCTTTTGTTTTTTAAGTTTTTACATAAACTCCAAGAATGTGGAGAAAGAGGAACCCTCTCACACTGCTGGTGGGAATGCAAACTGGGGCAATTACCCCACGCACAGCAAAGGGGGTTCAGCAACTCTGTCCAGTACCACATGCTCACATCCTCCGCTCCAGCCTCCAAGCTGGTCTGCCGGGGCTGGGTTCCCATGCAAGATAAACCTGAAGGCCAGTCTCAAAATGAAGAGATAGGCTGGGTCCAGTTCCTACTCTCAGGAATCTAACTGAGATACAAATCACTTCCCTTCTCCTGAGCCTACTTTTGTCCCATCTAATGAAATTATCCATTTCAAAATCAATGACCTCCAACATTGCTAAAGCCAACGGTCAGTTCTTGGTTCTCATTTAATCTGACCTATCTGCAGCACGTGACACAGGTGACCTCTTGCTTCTGTTGGACACACTCACTTTCCTTGGCCCCCAGTGTCCTCTTTCACTGTCCTTCCCTCTGGCGGTTCCTTCTCGCTGTCTTTTGTGGGCTCTTCCTTAGCTCTGGAAGGGCCCAAAGGGTCATTCAATTCTCAGATGTCTTCCCTGTTGCCGATTCCTCTCTAGGTCAGCGGTCCTCAAATGTTTTGCTCTCACAACCCCTTTACACTTTTAAAAATTATTAAGGAGCTCAAAAAGTTCTTATTTACAAGGGCTATATCCACAAACAGTTACTGTGATAGAGAATTGAGAAAACTTTAAAATATTTATGAGTTCATCTAAAAGCAACAATAAGCCCATTACATGTCAACAGAAGTAACGTATTTTAATGAAAAATGTATTTCCAAAACAAAAATACATGTCTTTAGTACGAACAGCGGCAGTGTTTTACATTCTTGACAATCTCTCTAATATCCAGCTTCACATTAATATCCAGCTTCACAGACGAGAGCAGATCGCCGCATCTGTGTCTGCATTCGCTCTGCAGGGATGTCCCACGTCGCCTCCGAAAAGCGCTACTCTACTGAGCGTCTTAGTACTGGTATAAAAAGCTGTGACTCTGCAGACCCCTCTAGAGGCCCAAGGAGCCCCAGGGGTCCTCCCACATGTGCAGAGCACTTCAGGTGAGCTCATCTAATCCCCCAGGTTGAAGCACCATCCCTTCTAGACAACTCCCAGTAAAAAGGTAACTCTAGATGGGGTTCTCTCGACCTCTAGGTTCAGACAGCCAACAGCTCCCACAGTATTCCCGCTCAGATACCCAACAGGTATGTACTTGAACTCATGAAGACCGCAGCCCTGGCATTTCCTTCCTGCCTCCTTCCCCACCTCAGGAAACGGTAACTCAGCTCACCAGCAGCTCAGGCCAGGCCCCTCTCCCCCAGATCCACACCTGACCATACCCAAAGTCTACTACCCTTCTTTAGGGGTGTATTCAGAATCGGACCCCTTCTTACTCACCCCTCACTAGTCCCCCCACCCTCGCCAAGGGTCCACGGCTGGCCGAGACTCTGGCAAGAGCCCCCTAACTGGTCTCCGTGCACCTCCTGTGTGCCCTCCAGGACGCTCCTTACGGGGCAACCGGAAGATTTAAGGCACAAGTCAGACCACTCCACTTCTCTGCTTACAACTCAGGTACCTTCTCGCCTCACTAAGAGCAAGAGCAGGGGTCCTCATCACACCCCTCAGAGGCCCTGTGCGGCCCGGCCCCTGCTTACCTCCTCTCTGCAGCCTTACCCTGCAATGCCCCCGGCCCGCTCCTCTCCAGCCACGCCCGAGTGTCTTCTGTCGGACGGTCTCTGCAACGCAGGCTCCTCTGCCTGAAACACGCTTCCCTCAGAAAGCCTGGGTCTGAGGCTTGCCCCGTCAGCACTCACACACCCCCACGCTGAAGATGGTGTTTTCACCATCACTCCACACCCCTGCCTGGCTCTATTTTTCCTCCTAAAACTCCCCATTACCTGGCACACGCATCTGTTCCCCCCCCAATACAATAAGAGCAGGGACCTCGTGGGGCTCCACGCCCTACCCCCCGTACCTAGAACAGGGTCTATGGAGTAGACATGCAAGGCCTGTTGCTGGAGTGGATGAGCAGAGACGCCGATCCAGGCAGCACCAGACACTGAGAGCCTAAGTGACCAGGTAGAGAGGCCAGGGGAGCCGCATGCAAATCAGCACTTTGAAGGAGCGGGAACCATAAATGTGGGCGGAGTGGCACCCAGGACAAAAGGAGAGGAGAGCTGCGGCAGATCAGCAGATCGTGCTAGAATCTAAATGATCCCCCGACCTTTACTGACTCCAGACAGTAACCTTTAAACGTTACTCAAATATGCAAACATCTTTGGGACAAAACGAATGTCACCTGAATCAATGCAAGACAGTCTTACACTCTGTGCACTTCTACCTTCAACAAAAAGGGCTCAATGGCCAGTGCCAAGGAAAACGATTAGTCTATGTGGTCCCCTTGGCGAACCCTCAGCCTACACACTGACTTCTCAGTCACTCTCACAAACTTGTTCCAAGGGGGGGGGGCAACACTGTAACATTAATTGTTACACTCAACTAGTCCTCCTTGCCACTGAAATTCCGTGAGTCTGCCTAGAAAACCCCACAACCAATCACTTTGGTCCGGAGTCTAAGAATGAGCATCACGGCGACTTAACAGTATTTAAAATCAAAGTCACAAAACCATCAACAGCACATTGGCTGACAAAGAGTTTATCCAAAAAGAAGAAAGAAAATTTTTTTCTTTATTCTAAGCAAGAAGGAAAAACAGCATGTACGGACTCAAATCATGATAAGAACCCCAAAATCCGGCCGGACTTCGAGGGACATCAGCAGTGGCAGTCCCTCGCTGTCCTCCCTGACGGGCTGTGGGAGGCGTGGAAGAGATGGCTCAGGACCAGTATCTCCTCCCCAAGCCCACGGGGGGCCTTCCTTTAATCCGATACCAATTTAAGGTGTCGTTATTCAGACTGAAACAGGACAGCGCCCCCAATGACCCCAGCAAACTGCCTTTTCCCAACCCCACATTCACAACACAGCGAATGAGCCGGAGTCTCTGGAGGGGACAGAGGACACACTGCCCTGACCCTGGTCTCTGTCACTGCGGTACACTGGAAGCTACGCCTTCTGTCGCCTTCTACACAATCTCGGCACAACTCTTCTGAAACATCCCCAATAAAATGAGAACAGGAATATTTTTAAAGCAAAGTGATTTTTAAAAATCTTTACATAGAGAAAAGGAAAAACAGAAAGGGTAGTTCCTGAAAAGTTCTTTCTTAACCTTCTTAAGAGGCCTGAGGGAGGGGGACATAAACTTGGGGCTCTGCGAGCTAAGCAGAGAAAACAATCTCCCTCCCTCCCTCCCTAGGACTTCGGCTTTCGAACACACACAGTTCAGTCCTCACACTCACAATGTGGGACACATTTTGCTAGGAGCTGGGAAGCTTCTTGAGAGAAACAAAAAGTTCTCTTTGAAGCCACGTGGGTGGCAGAGAGCACAGGTGTGGCTGTCACGGATCTGGCTTTGACCCAGCGGTGTGCGCTCGAGCACGGCTGTGCCTGCTTTCCTGGATCTGGAGTGAGGACATCGGGGCCTCTGTCTTCCTGCCTCCGAGAGAGCAGGCTCATGGCCTCCTCCTTCAGGTCCTTACTGGGAGGTGACCTTCACACTGCGGCCTCCCCTGCCCTCCCGACACAGCGCTACGGGGCACCTCTCACACTCGCACGCGTGCCCGCTCCCATCCGCCCCTCAGCCGTAGCCGGGCCAGGACCCTGACCATCATCCAGCACCCTGCATTCCACTTGTTCATCTGCTTCGTCCACAGTCTTCCTCCCACTAGGCCGTAAGCTACACCGTGTAAGTTTGGGTTTTTGGGTTTTTTGTGTAAAGTGGTTCAGGGGCGCCTGGGGGGCTCAGTCGGTGAAGCGTCTGCCTTCAGCTCAGGTCATGATCCTGGGGTCTTGGGATCGAGTCCCACAACAGGCTCCCTGCTCAGCAGGCAGTCTGCTTCCCCCTCTGCCTCGGCCCCTCTGCCCACTCGTGCTGTCTCTCAAATAAATAAATACATAAAATCTTAAACAAACTAACAAACAAAACTAAAGTGGTTCACTACCTCAAGTATCTAAAGGAGGGCCTAGAATGTAAAAGCGACACCAAAAATTGGTGAATGAAGGAAGCTCTTGGAAGTCCTTGAGGTCCCAGGTTTTCATTAGCGACAGAGTCCTGAGGACATGAACCACACGCTGCAGATAGTGCTACCTTCAGAGAAGAGACGATCTGAACTGTTAACAGAGTATTTTCTAAATAAAGCAAACAGCAATGTCAGAGATGACACAGGATAGCTGATTATGCAGCAAGGAGTACAGAAGAAACAACCTCTATACGCCCACGGCGGTGAGATCGCTCTGGGTTATCCTGCCCGATGAGACTAGGAACTTTACAGGCTCTTCACAGGAAACAAAGTTGACGAGAGCAATGAGTTTCAAAACAGACTCTGGACTGCAAGTGGATACCCATTACCTGCTCTCTACCCCTGGCTACTCGCCCCCAGTCACTGGGCCCCATCACTGAGAAAGATCACTCAGTCGGTTTTATTTTATTTTGATTCGCTCATTTTGACAGAAGGGGAAACCCACAGAATGTGAGAATGTCAGGACGATAATCGTGCCTCCAAATATTTTTTTAGTAGTGGCTTTTCTGACTGTGTAGGGGTTTGTAAATGAATCCATTAATAATTAACATTTTTCCACCAAACGTGTTGGAAGAAAAAGACTCTGTAAGTTAGCTATTACTTACATAATCTTTGCTTATATTTTGGTTTCTTTCTCAAACTAATACAGGTAGAAATAGATATATACAGTCAAAACAAAAATACCCAACATATCTTTCAATGTGATATAAATAAATTATCAAAGGAGTGGTTCAGGATTAAAAACCCCTGCATAAAAAGCAAAAAGATTGATCCACATCAAAAAGGCTTTCTTCATTTTACTAGAGGATTTCTTAAGAAGTCCTTTTTAAATTAGTGAACTTTCCTTGTCAACCTAAATTAATTCCATTTATTAAAAATATCATTGATATAATTTTCAGAAGTGCATTCACTACATGAAAAATACAACTGAAAAGAACGAGAAAACTGGGAAAAGTCTATGTTATCAAACCTTGAGCAAAAAGTAATAAATAGTGAATGCTTTGGATTAAATAATCTAAAAGCCTAAAAATATTTATAACTTGGGTCACAAACCATTTTCCTCCCTAGAAACCATTTCCACCAATGCCAATTCAAAGTAAACATTACAGTATGTTAAAAACAGCCATTTCTTCGTGACTAAATGTGAAGATCCGTTATGCACACGTATTTTATAAAATTAAAATTCCAAATCAGTTACTAAAAAAAACACAATAAATATGAACTCCTCTCAGCCCTTCAAACATTAATGTTAAAATTTCTAATCATAACTGTCTTGTGTAAAAGTCTACGGCTAGTAATGCGGCTGGCATACTGACCATGCTATGTTTCCGCTTCTTCTCATGGCAATTATTTAAAGCACACAATTCTTTTCCAAGACTTCGAAGTACATATCTGTACTGGGCAATTGTCACCCCTACTCTGATCATCGTAACCTGAGCTTTCTACCACTTTAAATCAACTTTTACTCCATCCACCATTTGCTTAGACCCGTAAGACACGCTTAAACAATTATTCACGAGCTTGCGTCATGCCAAAGATATCACTGTTTCCAGGACACTGTGACCCTCTGCGGCAATGCAGACTTGGGGGGGGGAGCAGGGAGGGCTACACGCACTAGGTTAGTAACTCAGATGGCAGGTCCTTTTCTGCAACATTAATCCAGGACGGGATTCTCAGAAACAGAAGATTAAAGTTCACAACACGGTGTGTGACTTCTTTGGGGTCCCGAGCGGTGCACATGCAGGTTACACACTCCCGTCAGATGGCAATGCTTCCTGCCGTCTACACCGCTGCCTAGGTTTACTCCAACAGTACAGAGCCAACTGAATTTTCAAATCCTAAACCCGATCCCGCAGAGCTGTGCACTGTGTACAGAAATCATAACATTCAGAATTTCTTCTTGAGATTGATTTCTTGTTCACATCACCGGCATAGTCTACTACTTGCAACTATTTTCACTTACAAATCATATTCCGCTAATTCAGAATCAAGCAAAATAACGCTGAATAAAAGGATCGATGTGTATCAGAGCCTCTCAGGACATCACCAGGAGGACCCATGGTGGATATCATAGTTACTCGGGGAACAAAGCTTACTTGGAAGGGTAAAATTCTATAATACAGTAAAACATTAGACAGCTAATTAAATCGATGAGCAAAAAATGAATATCATTTCAAGAAGTAATGTCTCAAAGACATCAAGGTCTACCCAACTCAGAAAGTATATTACAAGGTATTATTCTCCACCTCATTCGTGACCTAATCCGATGGTGTAGAGCAGACACCCAAAATAAAAGGAGAAACTGGGCTTATACCTAAGTTTTTAGCAATTTTTTGAGCTCTGCCCCAAATGTCTTCCCACTTCATCTATTAGAAGCACCTACTAAAGTGTGCCAGGGTGGCTCAGTGGGTTAAGCGTCTGCCTTCAGCTCAGGTCATGATCCCAGAGTCCTGGAATTGAGTCCCGCACAAGGCTCCCTGCTGAGCGGGGAGTCTGCTTCTCCCTCTGCCTGTTGCTCCCCCTGCTTGTGCTCTCGCTCTCGCTCTCTCTCTCTCTTTTTCTCACTCTGAAATAAATAAATAAAATCTTAAAAAACAAAACAAAACCAAGCACTACTAAAAACAAACCAATGAAACCAGACCTTTCCTTTCTGCAGAATGACACAACAGACACCTTAAACCACCCCTGCCCAAATAAAAGTAACTAAAAAGAAGAAAATACAACATCTTTTTAAATGCACTGGTGAGGTGACAATAAAGTAAGAGACAGAAGTACGAAAGTGCCAAAACCAGAACCCAGTCACACTGACTTTCCATCACGATCCTTACGTGGACCAGGAGAGGACATAAACCCAGACCACTCAGCTGTGAGTGGAACAGGTCCTTGCATTAAGCTGGACCCCACACAACTGTGCCTCGGGATATGGGTGATTTCTTTTTAAAGTGAGTATATTTGGGGTGAGGGGTGGGGTGGAAAATCTCCCTTGAGAATTCATAATCAGCAACTAGTACTCTGTGGATTTGTGGTCCAAACTCAAAAAATCGCAAGCAGGAATTGAACTGATGGTGCTACAGATACCTGACAGAAGCCAATATAAATACTTCGATCTGGGCCTTAAAGAACTTGCACAGCTAAAACTTCCAAGGAACATGAGCTCTCAGTCCATAAATCATCAACATGCAAGAAAATACGTCACCAGGAGTGAGTGCCGACACAGGCAAATGAGTCAGATCTGAAAAGACGTCATATACTGGAACTCAAATGCTGGAAGGCAACATAAAGTAAACAGATTTAATGTATCTCAATAAATAAGGAAGTTTGAAACGGAGTAAAATTTTATTTAAAATATATTACCACACTGACTTCAGGAGGGACCAAAAATAATGGTTAAAAATTTAAAAATTAAAAAAACATTATTTATTAAGCACCAATGTAGTAGGTGTNGAGGGGTAAAAAAAAAAAAAAAAAAAAAAAAAAACGAAATACATAAAATTTAAAAGTATAATAATCCCTTTTTTTCAAGGATAGTCTAAACAGCAGATTAAAGATAGACTGAAAAGAAAATGGTGAACCAAAAGACAAAAGCAAAGACACGGTCCAAAATCATACACATAAGGACAAAGACAACAAAAATAAAAAAGGGACACAGACTGGGAAGTGAGAAAATCTAACCTATGTCTTACGGAGTTTCTTGTTGAAGAAAAGAATAAAGAAATGAGGAAGAGGCATTATTCTAATAAATAATGATAAGGCTTTCCTAATATCAATCTTCAGACTCAGAAAATCCAGAAAGTCATCATCAGGAAAAAGAGAAGGCAAGGAAAGAGAGCTCCCCTCTTAGATGGAAGAAACCACAACTACCAAAGACAAAGCAGAATCTTTAAAACAGCCAGAAAGAAAGAGAGCTGAGCTATTTAAACTGGACTTGGAACATGACAGGGGAGTTAAGCAGACACAAAAGGAAAGGAACAAGTCTTCCACAGAGCAGCATGAGCAAAGGCATAGAAGGAAACAGAAACAGGTACTGAAGATTTCACAAACGGTCAGGCTCAGTCTCACGCACCACATCACTCTGACGACAAGAGCGTCTTCCCACTGTCCACATCAAGCCTAACATAGAAACCAGTCTCCTAGGGCCCCTAACAAGTTATAATGACCATCCTTTGCTGACCCCATCCCTAAAGTTACCTTCCACCACCAATGCTTGTAAGGCTAGCCCTCTGTCTCTCCTAACCTTGGAACTTCTGAGGCACATCTATGAAAACCATGAACTTCCAAGCAGGTCAGTCTATGGGAATTCCAACTGGAGGGATTACGTTAAGTCCAAATCCAAGAAGCAAGGTGTGCCTGCAGCAGATATTAGGCAGAAGGGAAACCTGAAGTAACACTGTGTGAATGTGTATTTTCCTTCTCTTTGTCAACCTCCCCTAGGTTCTCTATGCCATCGTGACTCTCAGTCCTTCCTTCCTGAAGCAAGAGTCCTTTCTTTAAACAAAGCATTGTGGAAGTTTAGTACATAAAACATACAAAAGCAGGGCTGTGGGTTGATGGGACAGTAAGGAGGTCAAAGGCCTTGTCCCTCCACCCTCAGTCCTAACCCAGCCCCCCCTCCCAGGCACACTGGAATCCCAAGGGCAGTAAGGAACTGGGTCTGGAAAGCAGTGGGCTGGTGGGGATGGTGATGGTGATGACGGTGATGCTGATAATTTAACTTACTAAGGACATCTGGAAGAGAAGAATAATAAGGAACAATGCATTACAGTCCCCACCTCACGTCAGCCTGCTCTGGGTGGAGGGCTTCTACTAACTGTTCATCTCAGCTATGAGCACCGCAGCTGGGAAACTCCAATCCCGAGGAGCACAGAGCTCTCTGGTTCACAAGCCATGCTGGCACTACACTGGGAATGTCTCCCAGGAAACTGCAAAAGCAGCATCATTCAGGGGGCCTGTGGCTTCCTCGGGTTGGTGCAGCTGTCTGACCTAGGGTTTAACCCACATGAAAGAGCCAAAGAAAGGGGGGGGATGCTCACTTAACTAGTACATGAAGCACTGAATACATTAAGCAACTAGGAGGGTGTAAGTCTGCAAATCAGAATTCGAGAAGTTTCACCTACGTATGGAGACACTAGTTACTTGTCAAAGGTGGGTCACTTCTGGGGCGCCTGCGTGGCTCAGAGGGTTAAGCGTCCGACCCTTGATCTCAGCTCAGGTCTTGATCTGAGGGTTGTGGGATCGAGCCCTACCCTGGGCTCCGCACTAAGTGTGGAGTCCGCTTGTCCCTCTCCCTCTGCTCCTCCCCACTCGTGCTCATGCACAAGCTTCTCTCTCAAAAAAAAACCAAAAACAAAGGTGGGTCACCTCAATGAAAGAAAAGCAGGTTTCAAAGCATCCAGGTCAAAAGAGAACGTCCCGTGCTCCCTTTATGCAGGGCATTCGTCCCGGGGAACTTACAAGTCATGTTCATTGTATAATGTGGCAGACGTTCCCCGGGTTTTCTCATCACCGAGTCTTAACCATCATTAGTCATTTTACAGGATATATGAAAACTATTGGCAATTATGTTTATTTTAATACTCTGTCCTACCACAGTGGCCTAACTTGGAGAGGTACTGACTGAACGGAGTAAGGATCAGGTCTATCAGATATCAGGGTGGAATAATTTCTGCTACTGCCCAGAGAGAATACTTTGTAGCCACTTTTCAGCATGTTGTAAAAGAAAATTTTGAAACATGGGGAAAACACCGAAGTTATAAAAGTAAAAATGGATCTAGAACACTATCATTCTAATTCTGTACTTGCTAAGAGGTGTACTCACATTCATAAGAATAAAACCTAGAAGCATCCGCACCAAACCTTATCAGTGGCTCCCTCTGAGTCATGGTGTGCACTTCACTGTCGGAATGTGTTCAGTGCTTACCAAACTTTGTGTAATACCAGGGAAAAGGCACGTTTTAGAACAAGAAGAAATTTTACTCACAGCAACATTGCTGCTATATACCGGAAATTTTGAGGTCTGCAGATTTCGTAAATTTGGGGATTCCTATATGAAGGCCGGAGCTGCCCTGACCTGTGTGGCCAAACTCCAGGCACCGTGGCTTCGGAAGGGACAGAAGGAAGCTCATGCCTCTGCTCAGGGGACTCGCACCTCGTTGCCACGGGCAGCAGGCCCATGGGATATGGGTGCCCAGAGCAGACACTGCTCCCAGCCACTCAGGGCTGGCTCGGTGCACCGTAAACCATGTGGCACAGGCTCCCCAGCGCGAGCACCGGCAGCATCGAGAAGCCTCCACATCTGTGAGGACAAGGCTTATTTAACCGTATGTTGTAGGGCTGCCCTTGTATTAATGCAAAGCATAAAAAAACCTCTTGGACGCGGCTGCCATATAAACGTCCCCGCGGTGTGTGATCAGTGAGGCAGGGTCATTGTCAAAAGCAGTGTCCGGGAAATCAAACCACTCTGGGTTCAAGTGCTGACTCCACTGGCCTCTGACGGCCCAAGGCCAGGCAAGCTTCCTGACGTCACAGCCACAGCTGAGTCCTGCTCCAAGAAGCCAGACCACACCTACCGCCCAGGCTTCTGGTGAAGATTTAAAATACGTATGGGTATACAGAGCGTCTGCTAACTAAATAAAAATATCTGAGAAGCCTAAATACACAGATTTTCACATCACGTAGCCCACTACTGAAAAATAAAGTGGATTCCATTTATTCTCAAACTGACTCAAACTTCAAGCTCGCAGCCTCCGGGGCAACTTCCCAGCTGTGCACACAGACGTGACCCCTCAGCCAACACCACACACTTGAATAGACGGGTCTACACTCTGAAGGACCTGGGCTCCGAAACACCTCTGTGAACTGCACAAGACGACTTCCGGCAAAGCGGCGTATCTCGGCTACGTCACCTCCACTAACCCTGTCCTGGAAGGTTCTGGGAGACGGGGTGCGTCAGAAACACGCAAGCCCACTCCTCCACCTACACGTGCCTCGGCATCAACTCACAACTTATCCACGAACACAGGGGAGCCGACATTAGAAAAGGGACATTTTTCATCCTGTCTCAGACCAATACTATATTCTCAGTAAAATTATGAAACAATAACTGTTGAAAATATTAAATTTTAATAAGCTCATTCAATGTTGTAAGTGTGATCATAAACCAAACAAGAATCCAGGAAATGGAAACAAGCAGCAGACACTGGTGGAAAAAGTAGAGTAGAAGAGTTATAAGTCCACAGGCACTAGGGTAGTTTTCAAATCCTGCTTCAAAAAGGGTAGACAGCATGGGACAGTCTCCATAGAGCAGAGTGTGAGACAGACAGACTGTCGAACACCATGTCTGCCAGGCGCGCTTTGGGAAATCGCAGCCGGCCCTGTAACCACTTGGACCCTCGGTATCTTCATCTAGGAAAGGAGACTTGTTTAATGTTCCCATGATGGTGTGATGATCAAAGACAAAAACTTGGCCCCACGTACATCTCTAGTGTTCTAGATTGGTAGATTAAAAGGAAAACAAAAACTTTAAGGATCAAGGTGACACATCCATGACATGGCCGATTCCATAAGAAGAGCACCAGCGTATCAAAAGACATCCAGTGAAGGTCACGGGATAGGAAATAATGCGAGACCCTGACCTTGACGATAAGCACTACTGAGGCGATAAGAATTAAAGGCTAATAGCAAGGAAATGAAGTAAGCACTTCACAGTATAACTGTGGGGGAAGGGCCTGTCAAAGCAGGTCAAAGTTCAAGACTCCCAGGGCATCAGTCAGGGTAAGAATAAAGCCAGGAAGGAACAAATAAAGCTGATTCGAAGGTCACGCCCTCGCTGAGCTTAGATACTGGCCGCCCCATTCCCAGAATCAAAGGCAGGCAGGTCTCTGGCTACAGTTTGTTACCACTCTGATCCGCCCAGAGTTGCAAGATGTCCTTATGGTCCTTCTTGTCCTTCAGGGAACAGGAAGGGCCCCGGAGAGGCTGCGTCAGAGCTGCTCTAGGAGTTAAAACAACAGCCCCCTCCTCTGTCAAGTTGTTCTTGAGGCCAGAAGGTGAGTGACATTCTGCGGCTCTGGCTGACAGGGGACAGCAGAAGGGGCCATGGCAGGGTCAGCCCAGGCTCTGGCTGTTACCTACCTCCCACAGCTGCTGTTCTGCATTTATCGACGGGCTCCTACGTTCCTCTCACGTACGCTTCCTCAGGCAGGGTCTTGTCTCTTTCTTCATGACGCTCCCAACCAGATGCTTTTGTTCAATCCCCAAAAATCTCAATGATGTCCCTGGAATTAAGGAGCAAATTAAGCTTAGCCACCATGAAAATGGAACCATAAAACCCTAAAGCTGAGAGACACTTTATCAGCCAAGGCCACGTCACTAGAAGTGAACACACAGAAGTGTCAGACTGGAAACAAAAAATTCACAACTGGCCTTCCCCAACTTCCCACCCTCCTCTTTCCTTTCTTCCTGTTTATTAAAGCTTTTTTTTTTTTTTGCCAAAAATATACATAACATTAAACCCCATCTTTTCTTAATTGAAAACTCAAGTCTGTAACTCTCTATGTCATAGAGCCATTTCTCTTTTTATCAGTTTATCTACATTCTTTGTCAACAAATAACTGATTTTCACAAATTAACTGCATCAACTTCAGTATGAAAACAAAGGGTAACTGGTGCTACCCTCTTTACAAGTCGAAGAAAGGTGGTCACTTCTCTGACGGGAAACCATTACGCTCACGAACGACAGCTCTGCTGGTTACATAAGTGTAAACGGGCTTCTGCATAACCAGGAAGCTGGAGATGTTTTGCCTCTGACAAAGCACAACGAGCACCTTCATGCAGTCCCTCATCGACAGCTGTCGGTACTTCCACGCGCCAGAATGTGCCATCTAACGGCAGCTCGCACAGGGCACCTTATTGTAATCATGTTTAATCAACAGCATTCTATTTTCTTCTCTCTAGAACCATCTATTAGAAGTGGGTCCTCAACCCTTTTCAGGATCACATAAGCCTTACATCACCGACTAGCTGAGGACAGCGAAGGCTATTCTGACACCACACAAATTTCAGAAAGACCTTTAACTGTCTGAAGCCCATCCTTAGACCTCAGGACAAAAATCCTACAGCCATGTACCAAACAGGGTGGCAGATATCTTGAGCCTACCCAACAGAACTAACTTTGTGAGGAAACAATTCTTGGTCCAAAAGAAACCACTCTTAACAGCCCTGAGGACCTTGTCAGAGCCTAAGGCTGTCCCCCAATTACCCTCTCCTATCCTGTCTGTGAGAAACAGGGCTACACCTGTAAATAACCAAATATAGGTGGTCTCTGGGATACGATGGTTTAAGTTACAACTTCTTGACTTTATGATAGTGCAAAAGCAATACACATTCAGCAGAAGCCATACTTTGAATTCTGATCTCTTCCTGGTCTAGTGATAAGCGGTAGAGTATTCTCGCATGATCCTGGCGGCACCAAGCCTCAGCTTCCAGGCAGCCGCGAGACACATGGGTAACTTACAGCCATTCTGTACCCACACAACCCTGCTGGTTTTCATTTTCAGTACAGTACTGAATAAATTACATGACTCATTCAACACTTTATTATAAAACAGGCTTCGGGTTAGTTCATTTTCCCCAACTGGAGGCTAATGTCAGTGTTCGAACACGTTTAAGGAAGGCTGGGCTGAGAGCTATGCTGTTCAGTGCACTGGGTGTTTCAACTTATAATACTTTCAACTTACGATGGGTTTATCATCACAGTAAGTTGAGGAAGATGTGCACACGACCAAGAAAGCTACTGTCACAAGCTAACTAAAAAAAACTAACAAAAATTAGGCTTGCCGTTTCATTGGCTCAAGAGTATTGAATTAAAGCTTCAGATGATACCAACATACAGTGTAGACACCTGAAGATAAATCAAGGATTTTCCACCCACAAGAAAAGTATACCTCAGGAAACAGGTATCATCTTATATTCAAGATCTCATATTACCAAGAAAAATCTGTTTATTTTGAATTACAAAATAATGTTCCGGAAAGTAACTTCAATCAATGCTAGCCTTACATGCTTTAACAAAAAAGGAAGCAAAGGAAGAGACAGAACACGTATTTCTGGAGGTACATCCTAACAATAGAGTTTATGAGATATCATTTCTTAAAAGCCCCCAAATCCAGATTGCTTTTTTAAATGGTATTTAATATCATGATAAAAAATAAATGATATTTAGTATCATTTAAAAGAGGAACCTGGATTTAGGAGTAATAAATGAACGATACAATGGGGCTGTTTATCTCTGCTTCCCTCGAAATCCCCCTACAATTAAAAATGTAGTAAAGAGAGAAAAAGACAAAAAGTCCTAAGGACAAGGAGAAGAGAAAAGTATATGAGAGCAGCCCACAGACATCAATGGCATTTTGGAAGCTGAAAGCAGAGATGACTGCTGAGCCTAGCAGAGCTAGCTGGAAGCTCACTGCCCAGGAAGCAAACCAAAGCCAGCCAACTGCTCCTGAAAGGCTCAGGAAATGGGGCTGAGGTTCCCCAGAAGGAGAAGGAAGGCGCTGGGAAGAGGGAGACTGGTTAAAAGTCTGCATAAAGAGCAATTAGACCCCTCCCTGACACCATGCACAAAAATTAACTCAAAATGGTTTCGAGGCCTTCACATAAGACCTAACACTAAAAACTGCTGGAAGAAAACACAGAAAGAAAGCTTCATGACACTGGGTTTGGCTATGATTTCTTGGATCTGACACCGAAAGTACAGGCAACAAAAGCAAAATAGACAAATGGCAACAGTCCGTCACAAGGCAGCCTGTCAGTGGGAGAAAATATTCGCAAACTGTATATACAATAATGGGGTTAATACACAGAATACATAAAGAATTCCTACAACTCAACCCAAAGAACAAATAACCCAATTACAAAAACGGGCAAAGGACTTGAAGAGACATTTCTCCAAAGAAGATATAGGGGTGATCGACAGGGATATAAAAGGTGCTCAGCATCACTGATCATCGGGGAAATGAAAATCAATACCACCTGAGATAGCAGCTCACACCTGTTAGTGTCCACAAAGGAGGGAAGGAAGGAAACAACAAGGTGTTGGTGAAGAAATGGAGGAAGGGGAACCCTCGCGCACTGCTGGTGGGAATGCAAACTGGAGCAGCCACTGTTAAAAACAGAACTACTCTACGATCCAGCAATTGCACTACTAGGCATTTACCCAAAGAACACAAGAACACTAACTCAAAAAGATACATGCATACATGCAATATGTTTACTGCAGCATTATTTACAACAGCCAAATCGTGGCAGCAATCCCAAGGGTCCACTGACTGTTGAATGGATAAAGAAGATGTGGTATACGTATACACACAATGGAATATTACTCGGCCACAAAAAAGAATGAATTCTTGCCATTTGCAATGACATGGATGGAGCTAGAGTATAGCGCTAAGTGAAATAAGTCAGAGAAAGACAAATACTACACAATTCCACTCATATGTGGAATTTAAGATACAAAACAAGTGAGAAACTAAAAGAGAGACAAACAAAATCTTAACGGTAGACAACCCACAGATGGTCACTAGAGGGGAGGTATGGGGGGAATGGGGAAACAGGTGATGGGGATGAAGGAAAGCACCTGTTGTGATGAGCATGGGGTCATGTACAGAACTTCCGAATCAGAATACTGTACGCATGAAACTAACAGAACACTATGTGTTAACTACAGTTGAATAAAATATGGGGAAAATTTTTAAATAAAAAATAAATTTAAAAAAAAAGGCATTTGCACACCCAGGTTCCCTGCAGCACTATTCACAACAGCCAAGAGTTGGAAGCAACCTGAATGTCCATCAACAGGTGAACGGAAAAAGTGGTACAGACATAAATGGAATATTAATACTCAGTCTTAATGAGGAAATCCTGTCATGTGCTACAAGACAGATGAACTTTGAGGACATTCTGCTGAGTAAGAGAAGCCTGTCACCCAAAGACAAATATGTAAGATTCCATTTCCATGAGGTATGTAAAGCAGTCAGACTCTTAGAAATCATAAGTAGGACGGTGGATGCCAGACGCAAGGGCAGGGAGGAAGAGGGAGCTCAATCAATGGGTACAGAGTTTCAGTTTTGCAAGATGAAAAAGTTGTAAAGACCTGTTGCTGTTAATAACAATATCAATATAGTTCACACTACTCTACTAGACACTAAAAATAGTTAAAATGGAAAATTTTATGTATTTTGGGCTTTTACCACAATAAAAAAAAAAAAGGTGGGAGGAAATTTTCCTGGATTATCTAGGTGGGTCCAATGTAATCACAAGACTCCTGAAGAGTGAAAAAAGGAGGCAGAAGAGGTCAGAGTAATGCAGTATGCAGTAAGTATTTAACCTGCTCATTTAAAGAGGCCCCTACCTGGAAGGGGGCCAACAGCCAAGGAAGGCAGCCAGCCTCTAGAAGCTAGATCAAGGTACGGAATGCATTTTCCTCTACAGCCACCAGAATGGAACACAACCGGGTAGACACCTTGACAGTGGCCCAGTGAGAACCATCAGACTTCTGACCTGTAGAACTATAAGGTCAAAAACTTCTCTGTTGTTTTAAGCAAAAAAAAAAAAGGGGGGGGATAATTAGAGCCCCAGATCTTTACTGCAGCTGGTAGAGCCAGACAAACCATCCTTATTCCCATGGAACGAGAACAGGATCCTGTTTTTAAAAATAAAATCTTCAGAGGCCAATAAAAATTAAAACATGCTGGCAGATATTAAAGGTTCAACAGTAATAGGAAAATCTCTCAGAAAGAAGAACAAAAACACACAGAGATGGAAAATAGTTCAGAAGGGGCACCTGGGTGGCTCAGTAGGTTAAGTGTCTGCCTTTAGCTCAGGTCATGATCCCAGGGTCCCGGGATCAAGCCCCGTGTAGGGCTCCCTGCACAGCAGGAAGCCTGCTTCTCCCTCTCCCTCTCCCTCTGCCTGCCACTCCCCCGGCTTGTGCTCTCTGTCTGTCAAATAAATAAAATCTTAAAAAAAAAAAAAGAAGAAGAAGAAGAAGAAAATAGTTCAGAAAAGGACGTAAGAAAATGAGAGAATCAAACCAGTAGGTCCAAATCTCAACTTACAAGCTCACAGGAAAGAAAAAAAAAAAAGAGTGGAAAGGAAATTATCCAAGAAGTAGTACAAGAAAATTACCCAAATTGAAGGGCATGAGTTTCAGAACTGGAAGGACCACTGACATCAAAAGATCATAAGAACTATGTCCCAACTGAAAATTTCAGCTTTCTGGGGATAAGGAAGAGTCAAACGTTTTCCAGAGAAACAAAGGAGATCACACACAACCACTGGGAAGCAGAACGGCCTGAGACATTTCAACATAAATGTTACAAAGCTCAGCCAGAAACAAAACACAGTCATAATAAAGCAAACATTAAACATTAATGTATCCACACAGTATAACATGAGGAAACCCACGAAATGGAGACAGGAGGCAGCAGCACATACTGAGTGCTAAACCCTTAGCAGGAAATCAATATGTAAGTCTAAAATTTTAAAAGAGACCAATAAACGGCACTTACAGCATATGGTGTACTATTTGGAAATAGGCAAATGCGAGAGAATATAAGGAAAAGAGCTGGAAAGGGCTCTTCTGGGCAAAGGAGTATTGGCACCGAAGGAACAACAGAGGGTGGCTGTTATAGGATTATGCTTTCTTTTAAAGATTTATTTATTTATTTGAGAGAGAAAGAACATGAGCAGGACATGAAGCAGAGGGAGAGGGGGAGAGAGAACCCAAGCAGACTCCGCACTGCGCGAGGAGCCCGACGCGGGGCCCAATCTCCCAACCCCGAGATCATGATCTGAGCCGAAATCAAGTCAGACACTTAACCAACTGAACCACCCAAGCATCCCTGTTATAGTATTATTTCGACTATAAACAATGTGCATGTAATTACCTCAAAACAAATGAAATACATGAATGAATAGATGCAAGCAAGCAAGAATATTTAACAAAGCCAACCTAAAACCGTCACCCGGTGGAGATCTCCAAAATAACAGCTGTCCTCACACTGGGCACATGGTTACTTACAGCCTGGAGTAAAACTTCCAATTATAGCACCACACACGGATTCCAAGTGTGCTGCACTGCAAACAACTAAAACGGTAACGTGTTCTGGAACATGCTACTGGGTGCTTCAAAAATGTGACCAATAACAGAGACGCTGACGTCAGATACGTGTGTAACGACTGGGAAGAAAATTACTCTGAGGTAGGAAACAGCATGAGTTATAATGCTGTGTGATAGAAATACATGATTATTAAATATACAATATGTGACTAAATTAATTAAATGGTGTAAGTAAGCATTTGGCTATTACCTCTACATACCCAAAACATTCTTTATATATTCAACTTGGCCACAAAAATTGGGGTTTTTTTAATTCTTCCCAGTGGGAAAACATGGGAAACAGAAACCAAGCATAGCAGGTACATAAAGAAATTAAAAATCCATTTACCTGAATCATGTTGCTTTTGTCTGCATCAATCTTCCTTCCAACCTAGAAGAAAATAAGTAAATTAAAATGTAATGAACTGCATATAAGAAAATGAGCTGTTTCTAAGAAAAAAACCTAAAATCCAGGGTAACTACTGTTTACTTCTTGTTCTCTATCCACAGCAAAAACTGTTCTTTCCCACTTCCCAACTGATTTCTGGCTGTCACGGTACAGAGTCAACCTCATCAGGCAAAGCCACACAGAAGGAAGCACGCAAATCCATGGCTACTAAATGCTTGCACACCTGATGTACGCCTTGTATACCTGATGGTAAAGCATGAGGTTTAAATCATACACTTATATAAATGATCTCTTCTCCAGTCAGGCAAATAATTTGCTAATTGTTGATACAGAGAAAGATAAAGAAGCAAGAATGAATTATTTTTCAAACTATAAGAATTACAACTACAGGGTAAAAGGATAGCAACCTGTTTAAATCTTCATTTTTTACCAAATACAACACTAGCAAGCGGACCATCTACAGACCATCTATATGCAAATGTGTATGATCAAAGGGCTTCTAAGTCGTCTTGGACACATGCCCCCTCAGAGGCTTAGACTCGCTTCCTCACTGAATTTCATTAAGAAAGAGCTATCGCCCTTCCACTACATGTGTGAATTATGGTATCTGCAGAAAGAGGGAAAAATTACCTTTTCATTTTCTTAAGATTATTTATTTATTTCAGAGAGAGAGAGAGAGAGAGGGAGCATGCACACGAGCAGGGGAAGGGGCAGAGGCAGACAGAGAAGCAGGGAGCCGGACCAGGGCTCAATCCGAGGACCCTGAGATCATGACCTGAGCTGAAGGCAGACACTTAACCGACTGAGCCACCCAGGCGCCCAGAAGTTACCTTTTTAAAAAATTAATTAACATCTGTATTACCCGCATACAGAAAAATACAAAAATCTTGAGTGGCTCACTTAATTTACCTAAAGCGAACACACACATGCAGCCACCGCTCTCCCCAAAGGTCACTGTCGCCCTGACTTTCAAATACCACACATTAGTTTTGCCTGCTGGGCAAGGTACTGTTATCTAGGCATCTGCCTGAGAGTCCATGAATCCCTGTATCTGGACCAAAATAAAATGCTTTGGGAAGAGAGAAGCAAGTAGTCACTAACTACAAGGAGATACTATCTCAGAAAGATGTGGACACGACTGAGGACAATGTTTTGGCTGACTGGATGGTTGTTTGAGGTCAACCTGCAAGATCTAGAGACTGTAGGACACAGAAGCTATTTTATGATATAAATAGATGAATGTCCCTCTGGCAGTTAGATGAAGGAAGGGGAGCTGAGGGAAGGGAGGTGGGAGATTGGATCTCCTTTCTATAGGTACAAAAACACACCTGTGAAAAAACAGGTAATAACCAAACGAGTCTGTGCTAAAAACTAGACTAAGGTACTGACACATCAACTCATTTGATCTTCCAATTGCTCTGAAGCCTGCAGACAGAGAAGGATGCTGCGTCTCAGAGTAAGGGCGATTCCCCAAGCTTAACAGCAGGGGAGGCAAAACTATTCCTCCCTTTTTTTTCTAAAGATTTTATTTCTTTGAGAGAGAGAGAGCACAAGCAGGGGGAGCAGCAGAGGGAGAGGGAGAAGCAGACTCCCCCCTAAGCATGGGGCTCGATCCCAGGACCCTGAGATCATAACCTGAGCTGAAGGGAGATGCTTAACCAATTGAGCCACCCAGGCGCCCCCAAAGCCATACCTCTTCACGGCTTCTATGCAGGGCTGGAGACACCAGAAAACCAAAAGGAAAATGTTCACAGAAAAAAGGCCAGGCTACTCAGATACAGAGTATATTGTATGGTTCCTGCTCATGAATCATTTAAAGGGAAAAAACCAAGTAATTCACAGTCCACGAAAGTCTTCTGAACTACCAAAAAGTTGACTAGTTCTGTCACTTGTAAAGTAGGCGCACTTATCTTTCTGTGCCTCAAAGGAGAAGTTTCAAAAGAAATCCATACACTTCACAAGGTATAATTTCTGTCATGTTAATTTGTTTTATGCTCTGTATGCTTTTCCCACTGCAGCGGGGGAAATCAAAAGAACATGATGTCCATCAGAAAAAAGTCACAGATGCAGAGGCAAATCGCCACCAGAAAATTACCGAGAAACCTAGGGTAATGCAGCCTTCAAACGACATGCCATACCTGCATGAATATTTATTTCAATCATAGATACTTTCAAAAAGCAGGGAACACAGTTCAAAAGGAGAATTTTCTGTGCTGCTACTTGAAGAGGCAGAGGAAAGACAACATCCAAGAAGACTGGGTATAAGACTTTCTGGGAGGTACTCGCCTACAGGCATGTCGCTCAAAGGGCCTTCCTGCACTCTCACTGGGAAGCACAAATAATGTCAACGACAATAGCTAGGACCGGCAGACACCATACATAAACGAATTAAATGCCTTTACATTTAATCCTAGGAGAACCCTGCAAAGCGGGAAGGCCTTAGGATCCCCAGTCAATCAACGCAGACCCTGGACCCAGAGAGATTAGGTAGCTTGTCCAAGCTTGCAAACCTGTCCAAGGTCACAGTGCGAGGAAGAAGGAAAGAGTTCCCATTAAGTCTACAAGGTACCAAAGACACAGCACAGTTCTGGCTCCCAGATGAAAGCAACTAAGCCTGCTGTTCAATTCAAAATCACTTAATGATTCTTTCACTATTTCCTGGTTTCAAATTGCTTCTGATATGTCCTGAGTAAAGGGTACGGGCATGCCCTCCTCCTGTGAGATGGGGTAATGTCTTGATAGCAAGCAGCTTGAGGACAGAAACAAAAATAGGCCTGGAGGGACTCTTTATTATAGAGAAGCTAATGGTTCAAGCGGCTGAGAACTCTCGGGGGAACTTCTGCATATGGGATCCGGCGCAAGGAGTGCACAACAGAGCTGTAGGCTTCATTCCACACAGACACATGCCCTGAAGAAACACCAGGATGGGGGGGTTCTTTCTGGGACTTGTGAGTAAGCCACGTAACTGTGCTCACCTTGCTCAGTAAAGCATCTGGTGGGGGGGGGGGAATTATCCAAATTACACAGGTAGGGCTGTGGCTCTAACCTTCAGTTGAGACGGAGTGTAGTAAGACAAGAATCTTCGCAGACATTAACGCAGTGACAGGCAGATGAATACCGGGGGGAGAGGGGACAGAATAAGGTAGCCTTCCCTTATTCACTAATGCTGGGTGGCAAGACACACCTTATGTGTTTCCTACTGCTGACCTGCTCTCGAGAAAAACCACACTGGAGCAGAAGGCTCAAAGAAGCAAGGCTGAGGAAGGAAAAGATTCAAATTCATGACATTCTGCAAGGCATGGCCAGCTCCCACTTTAGAGGCTTGTATTTGCAGGGCCAGTCCTCTCAAGCTTATCACTTCCTCCTGGAGCGGCTCCATCTTGGAGGCCAGCCTGAGAGACTGGGAGAAAGATGCTGCCCACGGGACAACCTGCGGAGACAACGCTGAAATCACCTGCCATTGTCCACCACAGACACGTGACCGGAAACGGCAGCGGGCACGCTTCGAGGTTGGCAGCCCCGGCCCAAACTCTGTCATTATAATTCAGTTGTTTCTTCTCAGGGGAAAGATGGTGTGTAATTAGACAAGAATAATACAGAGACCAGTAACAGCACAAGATCAATTTAATTATACTCTTCTACTTTTATTACATTTTTCCATTAAAATTACACTTTATTAGAATAGTAAAGACCATCACAGTTTTTCTCAGTCTCACTCATAAACAGCAAATAAATCTTGGTCTGAGACTACAAAATCCAAAGTACAAAGTAGTGCTTTCTTCCTAATCTCTAACGCTCAACACACACAGTTTAATTGCACGGTTTCTCGGCCTGGAGAAGAACCTCAGCAGTCTCTCAGGAGGGAGGGATTCAGGGGCAGTGCCGGCCCCAGGCATCCAGTCAAGTTTACGTAACCAGAAGGTGCCTCAGGCACCTGCAGACCCCGCCAGGCTGCCTTCTGCTGGTGGCTGGCATCACCCTCTTCACCAGGGAGAACAACGTGGGATTACACTCCAGGAAGGCCTTCATCTGCCCCTCACTGCACCGCATCCCTACTTTTTCCCGGGAAGCCGGAGCTCTGTCTCTGAGCCATTCACTGGAGTGTAAAAGAAAACACAAACCACAAAAAAATCATCCATTAACTACCCTGGCAACTTCCCAACTTGCCTCTCAAAGGGCTTTCCCTTTTCTTCTCTTCTGTAAAGTGCATTTGAATAGGGGAGCTTGGAGGAACAGGTTCATCTGGAAGAAAAGGACAGGCCTGCAAACTGCAACCCACTAAAATGTGGAAGCCAAAGGAGAGCATTTGATGGGGGCGGGGGGGGGAGCATTTTTAGAGAAATACAAGTGCTAGTCATTCCAAAAGATGACAAAGAGTGAAAGCAACCATACTCCAGGAAGTGATGGGGGAAATTAATGGGAACAAAGCAAAATGGTCACTACCGCCCAGAAGCTAATCCTTGAAGACCTGAGTGTGACCTCAGGCTAAAATCACCCCTCCTCCCCTTCCCCAAAGAGGAGGTAAGTGTCTTCCTCAGAAGGAAGAAGGAAAGTACCTTTTCTCCCAGCATTCAGCAAACCTTTCCTGAATGGGATCACAGGGAGATCCAAGAGCAGCTTCTCTGAAGGAGCTCACACAGTTCAGCCAGAAGGAAAACCCATACCACTATTTACACTTCTGTGCGCCAAGTGATACCAGGGAGGCAAATAACATCAACCGACACAAGCGCTTCCCCACCTGGGGCCAGGCCACATTTCCGGCCATTCCACGCATCTTGTTCTAATCCCTGAAACCAGCCTGTGAGACTGACGAATGTCTTCTTGTTACTACTACTACGGGGGTGTAGTAACTGGGACACAGAAAAGGGTCTTTCAAACAAAAGGAATATTTTTTACATTAATTAAATCTTTGGATACTCCTGCTCCCACCCAGGACAGAAAATATCCCGATTTTCCCTCTCGAAAGCTGCCCAGGAGAGTCTCGGGTGTGTAGAACTTGTGCTCAGACACTCACAAAATGAAGAAAGAATTTTCTGACACGGCAGGTCCTGGTATCACCAAAGCCCTGCCCTGCTTTATTGGATGGGGGTCTGGTGGTTACTAAAATGCTGCCCAAAGATGTGCCAACAGAATCTTCCTCAAATGTTACTTAAGCACAGCTCCTTGAGGGCAAGAGCCTATCACACTCTCAGTACCTGAGGCAGACATCGATAATCACCCACAAAATCCTATCGTGTTTTCCTCAAATCAAATTTCTCAGGTCAGTTCACCCACCTTTACTTTGCTCTCTGAGTCATCATTTTCAAAACTGGAGTACGACCCATCTTCAAAAGATCTGTTCGTTGTTAAATGTTTGACTCTGCAGTTCCCTCTAATGTCCTTCCGCTCCCTGCTCCCTCACTTTCAATCATGCCCACCACCAGGCTTAGAGAGAACAACGAAAATCAACATATTTACAATAATACAGGAATTTTCCACATGATCTTTCTTTTACTTAGCAAAAGCATTGTTCTCAAAATATCACATGTGCACCTAGTAAATTCTGGATTGGTAATTACTCCCATCTAATACCTGACTATAATTTACCTTTCATTAAAACCATCTTTACGCAGTTGTTTGTCACTATCAAGAAAAGTTTTAATTATGTAAGGATCAAAAGCTATAATCCTTTTAAAAAACTATCTCAACAAGGTCTCATCCACTGTGGTCCCAAAAGCCTCCCTTTGAAACACCATCTCCCCAACTAGTCAGAAAGTCTCATAAGCAGAGGTTATGTCATACTGACATGGAGGAACTGAAGGACTCCACGAAAACCTGCCCTTTGCTCCTTTGCCTGCTTCTAGAACTTGCACCCCCACTTTACACACGCAGCGTAGTGCAAATAGTGCATGTCCTCCTCGTGAGGGGCCAGGAGTCAGTGATTTCTCAAGAACAGATACATCTACGGAAGGACCAGGAAAGTTGTCATATGCGAATTCCAGCCACAGAGCTAGACTCCATGCCAAGACCCCTGGCTCCAAGGAGTAACACGTGGGCCCTCGTCTTTGTTCTCACGGTTCCTGGATGCCTGAGGGGACACGTACAACAGACCACGATCCTCCACAAAACCCCAGACCCCAAGCTAGGACCGGACTCCCTCTTCTCCTTTCTGAGTCTCTGTCTAAACCTGCACTCTCGCTATACCTTCAATAAACCCTGCTGGCTGGTGTGTGATTTCTATCCTGCGGGCAGCCAGGGGCCCTCCTGACTGGTCCCGGGGGACCCGGCCCGCAGCATCAGTATCCCAAACACGGAGCATATGCAGGCCAGCAACTGCATAAACACACTTGAAAAACAAATCCGAATGCCTTGCCTTTAGAATCTTGTTTCTTTTTAGATATTGAGAATAAATATTTAATGAAAATTAAAGGAACTCAGAACAATGAGAACATTCTAATTTCCTTTTTAAACATTCTGAAGTAGCATTAGGACTTCAGAAGAAACTTCAGCAGGGACCGGCAAAGCAAGCCGCCGCGACAAACTGCCAGTCACGGAAGCGGTCTTTCCTGTTCCCAAAAGAAGCAAAATTGAGCTGACTGATAAGAACACAAGATGGACTAAGAAGAAATCCCCAATCTACTCCAATATAGAAACAGATAAACCTATTAACTCCAGTTCCAAACCAGATTATGGGGAAAGCTTCCCGCTGAGAATCAGCCACTTCCCTCAAAGCGGATGTGGGCGGGCCCGCATCAGGGCGTCTGCGCATCCCCCCCGCCCCGACTTCCGGGGACTCTGCCACGTGATACAGCTCCATACACATAGCCACAGCAGATTGGACCTGCAAGAACACCTGACCACAAGGCAGCCGCTCATAGGCTGGCCAGGAACCTAAAAAGATGGGGCCAGCCAATCAGATGTCTGCCTCAAAACCTGGACTCCAGAAACCCTGAAGGAAGTCACTAGAGAGACGGTGGGGTACAAGGCCAAGAGGACCGCTTAGAGTCTGGGCAAGTGCCCTGGGCCAAGTCTGTCATGGGACGTGCAGACCGTCCCGGGGTGAGCCTGCCCCGGTTTCCACAACCAGCAGATCACCGCCGGCAGAGCTCATGATGGTTACAGACGTTAAACTTGTGGGGAAGGACGTGCTATAGATGCGTGCAGGTGGAACAAAACCACCTTTTATTTTTTTTTTTTAAGATTTATCTATTTGAGAGACAGCACGAACAGTGGGGAGGGGGGAGGGGCAGAGCAGAAGCAGACTCCCCGCTGAGCAGGGAGCTGGACATGGGGCTCCATCCCAGGACCCTGAGATCATGACCCCAGCCTAAGACAGACGCTCAACCAACCGTACCATCTAGGTGCCCCAAAATCACCCTCTTTTAGATCGAACAGCTCACATCACTTGGTAAAGAACCTGACGCCCCTTCTTAAGGAAATGCAGGTTTATTCGAGTTCCTCACTCCTCTGGACTGCAGGTTTCTCAGCTAGAAAATAAGGCCACTTTGGACAAGGGTCTCTAAGTTCTTTGTGGCCTTTAACCTCAGCACAGGCAGCACCTGGCGAATCAACAGGCCCCTTTCCGACCAAGGAGGGCTCTACTGGAGGCAGTGTGCGGGCAGCGCGGGAAACATTCTTTACTATCTGCACTGTCATATGATGACTTCTCATCCGATTAACTGGAATTAATAAATTTTTCTATAAAACTTCCTAAAAGGTGCCACTTTCCAGGCTGTCCCATTTTGGCTGTATATACAAAGAGTATTGGAATTTTTCATGCTGTTTTCAGTTGCTCTGTTTTTCATTTAAAATACCCAATGATACAATGCCCCACCTTTCCCTTAAAGAAACTAAGAAGCAGAGAGAGTAGTATTTGCTTAGTCATTAGCGAGAATATTTATATCAGAAATAGTGCTACCACCTTAACCATATTTTCAATATTCCACTGGGATGGGGTAGCAGTGGGGGGACATGGTACTAAAACCAGACACTGGAAATCCAAATACCTATCTTAAATACCTATCTTGTCACACAGCTTTTAACAAATTAGAAGGGCATTTGTCTCAGGGTCTAAAACTATAAGCATTCAACCAATGAAATTGCTCAAAAAGTAGTTTTAGAATTATGTCAGAAAAAAATGTCCAAGACTTTGAAAGGAACAAGAGAAGTTCCTAGGCATCCCTTCAATGGCATGTTAGACATTGCGCAGTGGGTCCGCTGGGGGTAATCCCAGTCGACAGGGCTATGAGCCTCTGACCCACCGTCCAATTCACAACTCTCTACAACTGGCAGGAGTTCCAAATAATCTTGTCCACAGCAACGCAAGTAAGACTTGACTTCTGCCAGAAAGAAAAGATAACCCAAAACAGTACTTTGTACTGCTCTTTTTCTAACCAGTTTTGTTATCTATTAATAAAATCATTCCCTTTTTTCCCAGTTCCTGAGATTTTCCTTTAATTTCCTCATTGAGTTAAAAAAACTACATGTTCATTTTACATCTAGATGAAACACATTTTTAACTTTTTGAAAATTATTCTTTAGCAGTGATGATCCATTTTAAACATTGTTCCATTATAAACATCTAGAAAAGGGACCCCTGGGTGACTCAGTCCGTTAAGCATCTGCCTTCAAGCTCAGGTCATGATCTCAGCATCCTGGGATCGAGCCCCGCATCAGGTAGCCTGCTTCCCCCTCTCCTTCTCCCTCTGCTGCTCTCTCGCTTTCTCTGTCTCTCAAATAAAAATAAAATCTTTTTAAAAAATAAACATCTAGAAAAGTATTCACAGTAACTAGTAACAGAATAACTCACTAGGCTACGAAGTAACTGGTCCATGCTATTTGGAAGCCAGATCCTTACAATTCGGACAAAGTGATACAGGGGTCATATACAAATGTCAATGCCATCAAGGTAATTTCTCCAGTAAAACAAATTACATTCTCGGTCTGTTATGTACATCAGTACGTGACAAGTGACGTGAAGCCTTGAATTCCAATTGCATATACGTACATCATGCATCCACTTCTTAATGGATATAATATAAACAAAATCTAAGTCAATGCATGTAGTAGATGGTGTGTGTGCATGTGTGTGTGCAATTGTGTGTGTGTGTGTGTAAAAACATAGCTAAAATTACAGCCAGAGCTATGCAATGAAGACAGAACACACAACCTAAAAGTGAAGCAACTCCATTTATTCAGAAAAAAATAATCTTCGTTCTAATCTGTTGCCCTCGCGCTGAAGTTTTCTGAGGTAAAGAGCTGCCCAGCAATATTAGCAAAGCAAGGCACATGCACGTAGCCATGATTATTTAATTCTCAGAGCCTTTAAACTCCCCAAAACAGGGGTCTGGGGTTCTCTACTTTAAACAAAGAACTTCAGACATCAAGCAGAAAACAGGGCCAAATGATTCCACTTTATAGACACAGTGAATAGGAGGTTAATTGTGTCATTCATTTTTCTAAATGCTGTAAGAAAACCCATGAACTAAAAGTCAATGGCTTCTCGATATAAATAACCCTGACGCATGAAAATACATTACACATAGGATTTACACAGTAGAAATCACAAAGATTCCTGCACATAACAAGTCTCCTACTAAGACTTAAAATAGGAATTTATTTATGTAATTTACAAAACGTGATTTAAACACACTTTTCAAGGCTACCACAACGTGTTGGGGAAACCACTGAAAGCTTCATGCACATGGAAAACTACCCCCTTGAAACCACATCCTTAGGTATGGAGAACTCAAAACTTTTAGGTCACTCCCAGATCTGTACAGGCACCCCCTTGACCAGAAAAATATCCTCCTCTTCAGTGCCTACTCTTTCCATCAGGGCCCATCCCGCCGGCTCTCCACTCCTAAATGTCAGTGGAATTCCACTAAATACCCTTCTCTGGCTGCAATGGTCTGTTTCTTTGCTCCAGAATTTCTCAGAACCCTGAAAATGCTAAGGCACACAGAGACTCTCCAAGAAAAGGCTGCGGTGATGCACTATCTCTTGCTTCTCAGAACCCCAAAGAGCACAGCTTGGAAATCCGTATCCTAGTGAAAATGATTCACTCAGCTTGGCTCTTGAGTTTCTTCTACTGAGTGTATTCCTCAGCCAAAGGCTAAGTGTCCATCCAGGCCAGCCATATACAGAGACCACAGGGGGCCTCACCCCCTGGGGGTAACCTGAGCACCTGAACAACCACTCACAGCCCTGGTGTCTTAAGTTTGCATCACTGAAGTCTAATGACCACAGGCTACAAAGCAGCACCTCCCTTAGGAGGCCCAGGTTAAGACAAAAATCCTCAAATGGCTCAGTTATCAAACAATATAATGAGGCTTAGCTGACCAGATCAAAGAAAAGTGACTTTCTGGGCTGAATTTCTTCTCTTTTAGTAGGTGAAAATCTCTGTTAATGCATTACAGCTTTTCTACCTTTCCCGTTTGGAAAAATACTAGATGTTCTTTTTCTTAACAGATTTATTTGTTCATTCATTCATTCATTCATTTATTTATTACATTAGAGAGAGGGAGGGAGAGAGCGAGAGTGAGCTTGGGGGGAAGGGCAGAGGGAGAGAGAAAGAGAAACCCAAGCGGAGCCCCATGTTGGGCTCGATCTCACAACCCTGAGATCAGACCTGAGCTGAAACCAAGAGTCAGACGCTTAACCGACTACGCCACCCAGGAGCCCCTAGATGTTCTCTGAATGCCATCAGAAAACAAAAATATGCACAGACAAGAAAAATGACCAATAACCCTGGCCCTTGATCAGGAGCACTCACCACTTTGAAATACTTCTTTCCAGTCCTTTTTGAGGAAGACAGGAATCTCTGATCCACTAATGTATATACAGAGTTAAATGAAAACTTTTTACCCTTCGGTATAATTTTTGAATATTTCTTGCATATTTTTGTATATTGTGTATACTTTTTATATATACTTTTTATGTACTTATTTAATAAATTCATTTGTTTTATAAGTTCAGGACTATACACACGGTTTAACAATTATTTTTCTGGTCACAATATATGGACATTTCCAGGCTACTAAACTATTAAAATATTCTTCAACACCTTTGCCCCGCCCCCTCCTATTATGAAAGATGGTCAAGTCACTGCTTTGTGGAGACTTAGGTTTTCCTCCAAATTCTAATAAAATTTATTTTCTTATAAGAGTTACTCAGGTTTGCCATAAATTTTGGAAACATGGTTGGTTTTACCAAATGAAGGACGTATATGCATACTATTTTGTAACTTGTTTTCATCCACATTGTATCCTAAACACCTTCTTTAAATATATTTCTTGGATTCTTTCCTAGTTTTTTTTAACAACAATCCCCAGAACCAAATTTCACATGATCCTCGTGAGTCAAGGTCATCATTAGAACGCTGATAACTGGGATATGCCATTGCTACCGATGTAATAGCAGGTACACAAATCAGGATGAATAACTCTAGGTGCCCTAAATCTGCTGTTCCATCGGTTTTATTTCTTAAGAGTTCTCCAATAGCAAGCTTTTTAAACAGTGGTCTTTCCCTCATGAAAGTAAAAAGGGCATGAAATAGCTCTCAATCAGTTGAAGTGTCTCCACAGGGAGTTACTGATTCAAACAGACTTTCCCAAGTCACACTCCCAGTCACCACACAAGGAGGAGGAGAATTATTTTCCTGTTACTAGGACTTGGGTGATTTCAAAACAACCTCTCCAATTTATGAATTAGTAATGAAAGACCCATATCAACAGTTTCAACTTTCCTTTCCCACAGTCAGTAAGGAACGCATATCCCTCAACACCTCCAAATTTGTGTAAGGGCATCTAGAGAAGGTTTATTCCAACACCTGCAAATTCTTTCCCGTCATTCACCAGAAGACATTTCTGGATTTATCAGTTTCCTCAAGTTCTGTGGCTTAACTGATTAACCACAATCCAATTTTTTTTTCTTGCTGTTTTGGTTTTTTTTTTGGTGTACATCATAGTGATTCAATATTCTCCTACATTATGAAATGATTCCCACACTAAATCTAGTTACCCTGTTACCATACAAAGTTATAACAATATTCTTGACTATATTCTCTATGCCGTCCATTATATCCCATGACTTATTTATAACTGGCAGTTGACCTCTGAATCCCCTTCGCCTATTTCTCCCATCCCCCCAACCCCCACCCTGCTGGTAATCAATAATTTGTTTCTTTTACCTAGGAGTCTGTTTCCATTTTGTTTTGTGCGTTCAGTTTTATATTTTAGATTCTACATGTAAGTAAAATCATACAGTGTTTGTCTTTGACTTATTTTCCTTAGCATAAAACTCCCAAGGCCTATTCATATCGTAAGCAAATGGCAAATTTTTTTTATGGCGGAGAAATAGTCCCATGTGTATGTGTGTATGTGTGCACGCACGCACGCGCATGCATACACGTAAACAAATCTCCTTTATCCATTCATTTACTGATGGGCACGTAGGTTGCTTCCATATCTAGGCTACTGAAGACAATGCTGCAGTAAAGACAGGGATGCAGATATCTCTTCAAATTGGGGTTTTTCAATTTCTTCAGATAAATACCCAGAAGGGGAATTACTGGATCATATGATAGTTCGTTTTAATTTAATTTAATTTTTTGCAGAACCTGCAGTGGCTGCACCAATTTACATTACCACCGAAAGCGCAACGAGGGTTCCCTTCTCTCCACATCCTCAGTAACATTTGTTATTTCTGTTTTTGATAGTAGCCATTCTGACAGGTACATAGGTGATACATCTCATTGTGTTTTGATTTGCATTTCCCTGATGATGAATGATTTTAAACATCTTTTCATGTATCTGTTGGGCATCTGTATGTCTTCTTTGGGGAAAAAAGAATGTCTATTCAAGTCTTTTGCTCATTTTTCAATCAGGTTGTTTTTTGGATAATAAGTTGTGTAAGTTCTTTATATATTTTGGACACTGACTCTTTATTGGATATATGATCTGCAAATATCCTCTCCGATTCAGTAGGTTGTCGTTTTGCTAATGATTTCAACATGACCCAAATCTGAGGCCAAATCAACTCCGCGAAGTTAAAGATGCTTTTTAAAAAAGATGGAATCATCTGATGACCTTCCTTGCATAATGAATCAACTTCTTCATTAAATGTGTTCTTAAAAAACACATTTCAAATTCTATAGGCATACCAGGAAATGAATGAGGGCCATACCGTCAGGGGAAGAGAGGGTACGTTTACCAGAACAAACCTCTAACACTGTTCCTATACACAGAACACAACATTTGTCATGTGACCTAAGGGGCGGTCAACAAGTGATCTTTTAAAATTATATTTTATTGAGAATACAGAAAGGGCATAAATATCATCAGTACCATAAATAACAGCCAAAATCTATACCCAATTAATCCACAGAACTTAAAATTCTATCTGCCACGCAACAGGGATACAATAAATTTTCTGAACGAGCGCATGTCTTCAAACAACACCATTTTTCATTCTCCAAAAATCCTGATGGGAGTCATCGGGATTAGTAAACGTGAGAAAACTTAACCTGCCTTTTGTTCCACTTAAATTCTGGGGCAGCCTACTACCCTGCTAGGGTAAAAGGGACAAGTCTCATCACAAGCCCCCAGTGCCGTCAGTGTTGTTCAACTGTTTAAAGGAAAGACCACGTTCAAAGTAACGTTTGCAAAATCGCCACAAACCTGTCCTGCTGTTGCATGGTACACTGTTTCAGTTCAATCACATCAACCCTCCAAATGTCTTCCTTGGAAAGGTCAAAACCACGCATTAGAAAATAAACACAGCTCACTCAAATGCACTTGCCCAAAGCGAACTGCTAATGAGAAGAAACGGTCCCCACGTCCACAGAGGGTGAGTCCAGTCAGCGGCCAATTTATTCTTTGCCATCTCCGTGCCTCTGGGTGTGTGTGTGTGTGTGATCTGTAAAATAAGAAGCCAGATGAGATGAGATCTCTCTGATTCTGTATTGAAATGATTTGCATTTACAATTATTCCAATTATTCTAACTATTCCAAATTATAAGCAAAGTCAAGTTTGATTACTGTTGATTAAAAAATTACTGTGGAAGACAATGTAGTATAATAGTATGAGACAAGCTTAAAATTAAGAAATGTAAACATGACGTCTAGTAGAAGGCATTAGAAACATGCGGGGGTGTCCTTGGGTGGCACCATCATAGGGGTGCCTACTGGCAGCCAGTGAGTGAGGTCCAGAGAGGCCCCATGTCCTCAAGTATGTGGGACAAGCCCACACAGGCAGTCCCGCCTTAAATAACAACTGTGAGCAACACTGAGGAATCCGGGTTTCAGACCACATGGTTTCTCAGGAGCTGGGTGCCCTTCAATGACCTGTGGTTACATCATTTCATTCTGAACCTCAAGCTCCTCGCAGGTGAACTGGAAATACGGTCATCTACCTCCCAGGGTTCTTTCTATGATGCCACGATGGGGACTTGGAGTAACTGCCCACATTCATATCCTGGCCCTACACTTAGAACTCAGCCCCAATGTGTTCAGCTTAACCTCTTCGGTGTCCTCATCCATAAAATTCAGGCCAAAAAGTAGCGGCTCAGTGCACGTCAGCTCTGGTACTATCAGCGCAGGGCTAATTGCTAACAGGTGCTCAGGGGCGCTCCCACTCCACGGCTGCTCAAGACCATGCTAGAGCCCAGATACACACTTCCAAAAGCTCAGCAACGGCACCCACCTCCGATCACCAGTGACAAGGACAATTAGTACAAAAAAAATAATAAAAGGGTCTATTCATTAGTGATATAGACATTTTAGCAAATGGTCTTTCAAAACAAACCTGCAAACTAATGTTTTGTCTTGCTTTAAAAAAAAAAAAAGACATGCTAATGGCATTGACTAATGAGGCACGGTACACGTGGAGATTTCCAGGTGCGACTCACTGTATAATTAATAGTCTAGAGGATTAAATGCACAGCCCGGTTTCCAAACTCCAGGTTAACTGCTGTTAACATATAACCAAGCAACCCTAAACCAGTTTCTTTGAACATCCTCACACCCTTATAAGATCTGACTTCTGAGAGACGGTGAAAAGGAGCAAACAACGTTGCAGAAATGCATAGATATGAGGAAGTTTAACCCCCCACACACAACAGGTTAACATGCAAGAAGGTGGCAGAGACATGTCCCATGAACCGGTGACACCCCTGTGCAGATGGAAACCAGGGCAACAGCACAGTTCTTTGGCTCCAGTAAGTTGCAAATCCCTCAGGAGCTCTCCACTAACTCTCCACTGACAAACACTCAGCACAGCCCCCAGGTCCGGGGATCCTGAAGTCCCTCATCCAGGGAGTGAGTGAACCCACTCCACGCCCATCACCATAGCATGAGGTCCTGGGAGCTCTCCACAGTCTCACCCACATTTACATTTTCTGGGCTGGGTTGTTTATAGCGGTCATCCTAATGGCAATGCTTTATTTTTCAAACTTTAAAACTGGCCAATTGAACTAAATTTTTGTCTCACTTTTGCAGTTCGTTAAGAATATTAGCAAACCTGTTTTTCATGAGTATGCAGAGAAGTAATTCTGAGAGATAATTTTCACAGAGCAGCTACAATTAAACAAAACAAACAAACAAAAAAAACCCCAAAAAACAAAAACAGAAAACTTTGGACACAAAATCACCCTATATTCCAATCTGAAAGCACCACCTCTGAGACGGGTAAAGTGCCTTTTCTAAACTTCAGTTTACTCATTAATGAAATAGAGCTCGTAAATTACTCGTCTATGAAACACTCACTTCCAAAACTTGTCAGGAGAATGACATCACGGAACTGGACTATGCACTGGGCCCAGGCCTGGTACCTCACCACCACTGAAAGCAGGACAGGTGATGAGGACGAGAGAAATGTTTCGTGATTACCGGAATGCCACTAAAACATAAATCACAAAAAGATCTCATATTTAGCATTCTCTAAATATGATGCAGTAATTACTGCATCCTCGTTGATGCAGTAAGCTTGTTCTGTGTAATTTACACATTTTCTCCTCAAGCCTCAAAGCTGTCATGGAAGTGGTAACGAGAACTTGTCACATATTTTAAATTATAGCTAATCTAGATACAGCAGAAAGGTAGAGAACATTGTGAGACAAGACTGCTCCTCTCTGTTCTCTCAGTTAATAAATTAAAGAGTCAATGTCAGATGGCTCTTTCAAATGTGTGGCTTTGGCTAAATCAAGTCCTGTATTAAAGAAACAAGCCTATCTGGGGATCTTTTATTTTGCACCTTTATCTGGCATCTCTTACAAATTCACAGAACTTGAGGGGAAGACAGAAATCATTTAGCCCAAAGCCCCACCAAGTAACTGCTGTTATTTCTGTTTCTATGGATTTACTAATAATTCACAATGAAATATAAAATGTTTGGGAACCTGAGCAGATAAACGTGCACTTCACCTTTAAGCAAATCAAATAAATAGAAATGGATTTAAAAATAAAAATTCAATTGAAGGGTGCTAATTCACCATGGAAAGCACTTCTAGACCCCTTATATGTACGTGTGCGCTGCGCGTTTTTCTAAGCGCTGTACAGTTATTAACACTTTTAATCTCATAGGGATTCTGATTCAGACCCCATTAATATTACAGTACATTTAAATTACTCCTTAAAATTTTGTTGCAAAGAGAAACATTCATGTAAGATAACACTCCAAAACTGTAATCATGTTACTGGCTTCGGGTCTCCACACTGTCTGCAGCTCTCCACCTTGGTGAGCTCATGCTAACCTCTTTCTCCCATGAACCCAAAGAAGCAGGAAACACAGAGATGCCCTGATAATGGCATTTGTTTAGACTGATTCCTTTGGGTTTAACCAGAAACTGTTTCAACCACTGTTGTGTTAAAATGCTTTAAATTTCTTTCTAATTTCAATAACTATGGTATATGGGTATGTAACTTTTCACCTTTCATGGCTGGTTCAAGATTTAGGAAGGAAAATCAGCCTGCTTTTGGAAGAACTCCATCAATCCTAACAGAGCCCGCAGTGATGCTGATGGGTCCTGGGACAGCCCGCGGTGATGCTGCCCAGTTATTCTGAGTTATTTCTTATCCTTTGGATCCCATTCCAATGCCACATTCTTGGCTGGGGTATGACCTAAGACTATCACATCCAGAGCCACGTGAAACCCACCGGCCCTTACTCGTGATGTTAACTTTGACCCCCTGTTTAAAGTGTTGTCCAGTTTCTGCACTAAACGGATACTATTTTTCCCTTTCTAAATCAATTACTAAATTTGTGGGGAGAACAATGGCATACTTTGATTTCAGAAACTGACCCCTGCAACTGATTGGTTAATCAATATTTGCTGAGCACTTGTTACTTGCCAGGCATTCTCGTGATACTGGAGATGGCAGTGGGGAAACAGACATCCCTGCCCTTGAGAACGGACGTCAGGCAGGCAGTGGGCAAGCAAATAAATAAAGATACACGTTGTTCCCTGGTGACCAGTGCTTCCAGGGAAATGAAGCCAAGAAAGGCACCAGGAGGGCTGGGAACTCCAGTCCTCTAGCCAGCACAGTGCAGAAGAACTCTTCCCAGCAGAGACTGAGCCTCATCACTTCCCACTTAAAGCACAAAGAGTAAGTCAAGCCTTCTCTGCAGACAGCCAGGATCTGCACAGAGTACCCCAGCCTTGCCACAGTCCTCTCTTGTCTTCCTCTCTGGTGACTTGTGCTCTTGCAAGAACAGCTATGCTTCCCCAAATGTGCCTTGCCTTGGCCCCCATTCCTGCAGCCCTCCCTGCACCTAGGGGAGCTCCTCTCCTTTGTCCATCGCAGCCACCTCCCAAGATGGTCCTTCAATGCTAAGGATGGAACGGAGGGAAAGAATCCTACCTACAAATTCTACCATTCCTTTTTTTTCCCCTTAGATTTTTATTTATTTATTTGAGAGAGAGAGAGAACTGAGGGGGGAGGGGCAGAGGGAGAAGCAGACTCCCCGCTGAGCAGGGAGCCCAATGTGGGGCTCCATCCAAGGACCCTCGGATCATGACCTGAGCTGAAGGCACACACTTAACCCACTGAGCCACCCAGGTGCCCCTTAAATCCAAGGCTTTAAAGTTTGGCTTTTGTCATGTAGACAGAAGGAAGTCATTATAGAATTTCAAGCAAGAAAGTGCTGTGATCAGTTTTGTTGTGTGTTCTAAGTTTTTCTTTGCATAAAGGTCACAGGGTGATTGCTGAAATGTAGATTCTTGGGGAGACTCAGAACCCAAAGGTCTGATGTGGGCTCAGGAGTGTGCTGCTGGAGCGAAGTCTACGTGCAGTCCCTGCACCCAGTACGGCGAGCTCCCAGCCACGGGTCCCGGCCACTAGGGAGGCTTACATCGTACCACACAAACTGGGCTGCCACACAAGGTTCCTTGATGTCTAACCTTCACTTTTCCCATATGTAAAATAGTAATAAAATTAGTATTTTGAGATTAAATAGAATGTGCATATAAGGTCTTGCTTTACGGGATGTCTGACATATATTATGTGCATACAGAGCATACAGGAAGTGCTCAACAAATGTTAACCATATACTGATGACCATTTTCTATGGGACTAGGGGAAAGAGAAGAGCCTCAACAGTTAAAGGGACAGGTTTGAATCCTGGGCTCTACTTTACCACTTCGAAGCAAGGTCATGGTAACGGAGCATGGAGGGGAGCTCACTGGGGCTGAAGGAGGATGTGCCCAGCTTGCAAGCTCTTGTGTTCTGGCTCGAGCTATGTCCCTCCACAGGAAGAGCCACCTTTTTCTTCCCATGAAGGCAATGCCATGCCATTCACCGCCCACATCTGGCCAGAGATGCCTTTCCCAAAATCTCACGAAGTGCCTGTACTGAGTGGTCTGCGTTAAGAGGTAAGATATACAAAGCGCAAGACACAACGCCTGACGAAAAAGGCTCGTTCTTTCATGTTTTTTTTTTTAAGATTTTATTTATTTATTTGACAGAGAGAGACAGAGAGAGCACGCAACAGCACAAGCAGGGGGAGCGACAGAGGCAGAAGCGGACGCCCCGCTGAGCATGGAGCCCAACGTGGGGCTCAATACCCAAGACCCTGAGATCATGACCTGAGCCAAAACCAAGAGCTGGATGCTTGGGGCGCCTGGGTGGCACAGCGGTTAAGCGTCTGCCTTCGGCTCAGGGCGTGATCCCGGCGTTATGGGATCAAGCCCCACATCAGGCTCCTCCGCTATGAGCCTGCTTCTTCCTCTCCCACTCCCCATGCTTGTGTTCCCTCTCTCGCTGGCTGTCTCTATCTCTGTCAAATAAATAAATAAAATCTTAAAAAAAAAAAAGTCATAGGTACTTTCAAAATCACTTTAAAAAAAAAAAGAGCTGGATGCTTAATAGACTGAGTCACCCGGGTGCCCCTCACACACATATTTTATTTTTTATTTACTTATTTATTTTTTTAGATTTTTTTTTTTTAATTTATCAAAGAGAGTGAACGTGAGGGGGGTAGGGGCAGAGGGAGAGGGAGAAGCAGACTCCCCACTGAGCAAGGGAGCCCGACGTGGGGCTCGATCCAAGGACCCTGGGATCATGACCTGAGCCAAAGGCAGACGCTTCACCGACTGAGCCACCCAGGCGCCCCTACAAATTCTGCCGTTCTAACACAAATGAAAACAGGTCCTAAATTATCTGAAAATTAAGTGGCAACTACTGACAAGTACATGTTTTATACATCATTTTTAGACAAAATCGTGCATTATATACAAAGGTACTTTGTTACATTGTTTTAATTATCCAAAGCAGAGCACTTAATGAAACATGTTTGAGTTTTCCCTGTTCTCTGGGTTAATTAAGGAAATTAATTTGCAGAGATAATTCTATGATTCACAGACTGAGAGAAATTAGCAGGCATTTCTTGAGCTGAAACAGCTTGTAAATAAACATCATGACTAGTGGACGCCCACAAGCAAGCGGAGCTGAATTCCACCCACAAAGATGGGCTGAGTCAGGCTCCCGTGCAATTCAACAAGTTGCTTCTAAAGCCTGGTACGGCGCTCTGTCCTGCGTTCGCTGCCGCAGGAGTTTCCAAAGGAGGCTGAAACAGGAACCCCACTTTCAAAGATGTCAATGTGGTGAGATATTCAAATGCATGGCGACATTAAAACCTTAACAGAAAAAAATCTTAGGACTAATTTCTTAGATAATTATTCATAATTACATAAACACAATTTTAAGTATGGGTATTTAATGAAATTAAAATTGCACATCTTGCTTCACTGTCCATTTTCTTTGTATGTGTGTTTGCTCAGGGAAAGGAAGAATTGGGCTTTGGGGTTTTCTTAAATATGTTTCTTGGGCAGAGGGCTTGCTTTGTAGACAGAGACCGTGTCTTTATTTCTGAGAGCTGTACGCGAGATTTAGAGACGTCTGACCCACTTCACAAGACCTCCACCTGCAGCTGTGACTAAACAGAACCACTCTACTGCCTACAACACACAACTGAATTTCCACCTCCGGCTTCTCCCCCACCAAGATGATTTACAAATAAGGAAAGCAAGAGAAAGCCAGACCAGCAAGAGAAGCCAGGAAGAAAAGCTGCAGGCCTAGGCTCACCCCATAATCCCCAAGGGTAACGGTGAGGGGACAGTCCCCACTGAGGACTGGCTTCCTGCTATCCACCCAAGAGAGAGAAGCAAGCAAACACCGAACACGGACCCAGCTCTGGCCCTTTCTATCTGGAAGGCTTTAGTCCTAACCTCAGGCTTGTTCACTGAGCAACAAGTATCTGCCCACATTTCACATTTTCCTGATAAGTTGTTTTAAAATTCACTAAAATTTTAGATTCTGCTACTTAATACCGTGCAGATACAAAACCTTGCCACCTGAGAACACAAGGGCAGGGGAAAAAATGAAGAAATACCTGTCTTTCAATTTCCAGATCCTTAACTTTCAATGCATCAGGCAGATGCCCTCAAGAACTCACAAGCTTTTTCTAACAAAGTAAAAGTGTGCAAATTTATAAATACACATCAAGTCTGCGATCTTAACACCAGCTCCAAAAAGCAGATTGATTTGTCACAGGTGTGAAAATGAACTCATGATCCAAATAAGATTCTCGGCACAAATCAATTTCTCCCACAATAATGCAAACGGACACAGTTGAGGCCAACCTGAAATAAGGTGAACTAAAAGATCAGGAGGAAACCATGGCCCAGAGCAGTTCTTCAAACATTCCTAGAATCCTGTGAGAGAACCACCACCCCCAGCCCCAGCTGGGTGGGGAGTGCCACCTTTCCGAAAAATGAGTCCTGCACTCCTCCCAGAGGTGTGAACTCCCCTGTAAGGTCTGGAAAAGGCTCAGCCGTCTGAGTTAAAGTCTCAGACGCTCGTCTGCCTCTGTCACGGAAGGGAAATGATTAGCTACTGCCTGGGCAGAGAGGGGAAATGAACTTGCAGGCTTGTGTGAAAACAACTAAATGCTGTTTTTCCAGAACAGTTGATTAAGAACATGCTGTCCTAAGTGCAGTCAAGTGAAACGTTCCCTTCCTGGTTCCCAGCCCTCAGAGGAGGAAGAACAAAGCTGCTGGCCTGGCCACTGATGAACAAAGCCTGGCGGTCACCCCCATGTGCATTTACTGTTCCAGGTCACTGTCATCCTGACAGCCCAGAGACTGAAGCTGTAGAGACTCGGGAGAACAGACAGCTGTCAGGATATACTGACTGTGTGGCTCTATGTATTTAATGCAACAAGTTATTAAGATCGTACAGGTTTTGCAAAGAGAAAGAACGAAGGCCAAGAAAGCTGAGTAAGTTACACCAACACTATGTTGTGTGTAACTACACATCCTCTCATGTTCCTGGGAACCCAGAAGCATGTTCTCTCTGCTCTGATTAAGGAAGATTCTGAATGAGATGGCCTATATGAACAGTGACCATATTTCCTGTCTAAAAATTGGGACACAATCTGACAAGCATAGACACATACCTGGAATCCACTAGGCAGAATTTTGTAACCAAGGACAGGCTCACAAAATCCTGGTGTGTCACCACCCTGCCCACCTAGCAAGATTCCCAGGCCCCTCCTCTGGAGATCTGATTCAGCAAGCCTGGGTGGTGCCTGAGAATCTCTACTTTTAACAAGCACCCTGAGGAGATTCTTATGCTCGGGCAAGTTTGGGGAACACCGGGTTGCGCCAATGATACACCATAATACTTAGCTCTCTTTGAGACCACTCCACCTTTAAATTCCACTTAGCAAGAGCATTAATTACGTTACCTTATAAACGGTAACAATAATGAATATTTGTCTTCTCCTAACCCTTCAAATCATAATACAATTTCGGTGATGCCTGTTTTAGAGAAAGGGGTTATGTGACTTGCGCAGGGGTACACAACTAGTGGATGACAGGGGACGGGGGGGGGTGTTCAGGCTTTGACAGATACACTCAGAACCATTCCACACACACTGCCTCCTCTTCCACAGCATAGATCCTGATCCTCTTTCACAAGGAACAGCAGTTGACTGATTCCCCAAAAGTCATAACGATTTAGGAAAACATTTCTGAACTATCAGTCCTTTCGAATTGCTGGCTATGTAGCGACCCAGAGATCCACCAATATCTCTAACAGGAAGTTTTTATCCTGTGCTCCTCTCAGGTTTCTCTTTCAGAGAGTTTTGATCCTAGCCTCCACACCTTTCCCCAGAAAGTATACAGAAGCATCAAAGGCCAATGGACCCTCCAAGAAAAACCAGCAATTAGCTCAGAGGAAGTGCAAGGTGCTGTAATTTAGCCCCCAGATCTGAACGATATATCAGATGGAGAGCTAGGTGTCTACACTCACTAGTAAAGAACAAAAAACATGTGATATTCAAACTTTTTTATGGTTGCTTTCTTCTATGATGTCTAACCTAACACTGAATTTAAAAAATTAAATGCTTCTACTCATCCTGCCCAAAAAAAAAAGTCTTGACATGTCAAATGAGCAGTACTGTATCAAAATACACCCCCCCAAGCTCACCTCTTTCTGGCCTCAGGTTAATTACAGTTCAATCAAGTTTGAAAAGGATACAAAAACCAGAACCCAAATCAAAGTCACGATTCGTTCAACAAGCACTTACTGCCGGCCTTCTATATGCCAGGCACTCTCCTAGATGCTATGGACACAACTGGAATAACACGGATTAAAACCCCTGCCCTCAAGAAGGTCCCATCCCGCTAGAGAATATGAATACCATCAGCAAAGAACAAACAAGTAGTTTGTCAGCCCACACAGGCCTGCAAGTAAGACAGAGTAGGGACAGAGGTGGGAGCCGTGGGCCCAAAGGTCTTCCGAGTAAGAAGCCCTCCGAGCAGAGCCCCGAGGGAGATGGGGAGCAAAGCCACACAATATCCAGGGGGAGCGTGTCCCCAAAAGGGAAGGAGAGTGTCCAGCAGACACTTCCCCCATCCAAACCACAAATGTCCCAATTTTCTCTCTGCCCAGATGGCGCCACCCCTCTCCTGGCGGGCTCCGCATCTCCCCATCTAATCAGCCGGCCCTATAGACTGTACCCCCACCATGTTCATCTCTAGTCCCCCCCTGAGCAACACAAGGCCTCGTCCTCACAAGCTTGGATGGGCACAGAAGCTCTACACCTGTCTCCCCATGTCCTTTATGTCCTGGCCCCCATGTCTATTCACTAAGAAGCCAGGGTCGTCTTTTAAAATTAACGCACATGTAATCATATCACGGCCTTCTCTAAACAGCTCCATGCTTCCCACGACTCTCTGGAATGAAATCTGAACCCTCCTCCATGTCCAGCCCTGCCTACCCCCCTGATCATTCCTGCCACCCCCCACCTCCGGCCCCACAGCTCGCTAGCCTTCCTTCCAGCTTCTCTAATGTGCCTAGCTCTGTTCTGCCCCAGGGCCTTTGCTGGAGACCTTCCCCATCTCCCCGGCATCCCTCCCTGTCATCCCTGCAGCTCACAGTCATTGCCAGGTGACTTTCCCAACCTGCATCCCTGTAGGCCGTACGGTACACACCTACGATACCCCACGCTCCCCCAGGTTAAAGCACCACTTCTGCGATTCAAGATCTGCCCCAGGAAGCTCCCAACCATCTCCAAGGTGCCAAAGACCACATCGGCTGAACTCACTTTGGCATCTCCAGTGCCTCAGGAACAGCAGAGTTCAGAAAATACTTGGGAAGCCGCTTAGCCTTCCCCTCAGCTCCCCTGTGCTGTCGAGGAGAATGCACAGTTGAATTCTCCCACTGTGTTGTCTACGCCTTGTGTCGTGCGGTCCTAATCACAGGCCATGTTGAAATAATGGAAGTTCCAAGTGGCGCCATTTCGACCACGTCTGTTTTCACTGTCACTGCATGTGACAGGGTCATCCTGTAACGGGAAATCCAGCAAGCAGAAGTGTCTACTCCTGGAGCCTCACAGCCCAGGACAGACAGTGAAAAGGAGCTGGGGGAGCAGCAGGCCTTGGGGGACAGGACATCCCACTAGTACACAGTTATCAGAATTTTTAAAGATCAGAGATAAGGGGAGAAACTCACTCTGGCAGAAAATAAGAGACATTCACACACCAAGCAGTTCCCCCGTGAATGGCGGCCTCCAACCAGGTGCCCCTGCTCACCCCAACTGCACCCCTGCAAGAGCCACGTGACCTCACACACACACACACACACACACACACACACACACACGCCACCAGCGGTGAAGACGGGGATGTCACGTGCTCAGGTTCGCAGAGCTCTTAACTACTGCGGCCGGCGAACCAGAAGCAGCGTTGTCAGACTCCTCATCTCTCCAAAGCACAGTCATCAGCACTCAGTGTCACGGTACCATGCGTGGCATGACCAAGCGCTGGCACCGCTGCTCCAGCTTGAGCCCCCCGCAGACCGGCCCGAGATTACACAGCTGCCGGTGCCTGGGCCCAGCCCACTGCTCCATCCCTGTCCTTCCAACAGGACCTCCCCCCGCAGAAGGTCCCTGAGACCCTCAGCGTCCGTGCTGCCGCTCCGCCCCGCCCCGCCACCGCTGCCCCGGTCAAGCTTTCCTAAGGAACCCTGTGACATTACCAACACCCGATGGCAGCTTATAGAGAGGAGCCAAAGCAAAACAGAAGGACCTTATCCCTCTCCTTTCTTGCAGCTGCCCCTGGTCTGGGCCCACACAGGCAGCCCTTGTCCTGCACGCCCAGTGTAGCCCTGCTGAGCGGAAGAAGCCCAGGAGCAGCGAGGCCCTGGGCCCCAGCCAGCCCAGTCCGCGGGGGCACCAGCCCTCTGGGGCGGCCATCAACACAACTTCCATGCACGATCCCTTCTGTACAAGGGAGGAGAGAAAGGCCTGAGCCGCAGGAGTCACCTGTACCCTAATCAGTTTTCTGTGGCATCCAACCACCTCTTGCTCCTCCCAGGATTAGCCAGCTCACGGCCACCAGCCACCACAGGGCCCACCAGGCCAGACCAAGCCGGCAAAGATGTGCGCTTAGGGCTCTCTTGGAGCAACAGCCCTAAATGGCCACATGCCATCCTCGGGGGCTTCGACCCCAAGACACTAAGTGCCCAAGTGGCACCTCCCAGGGGAACTTCTGTTCTGACCGGAGGCTCCAAACTGCAGCTCAGCCAGAGACTGGATGAAGCCAGCATAAGCCCCACGACAGATCCCATCAGGGAAGACCCCCCCATGCAAGCACGAGCCCCCAGCCCAGCCACTCAGCCAAGAGCCCCCGGGCACATCAGGCTTCAGCCCACGCAGGGTGCTGCGTGCGGCCTCAAAGCTCTACTTAAAACCATAACCTCGGGCGCCTGGCTGACTGTCGGTGGAGCATGCCGCTCGCGGTCTCGGGGTCACGAGCTGGAGCTCCATGCTGGGCGGAGAGATGACTTAAATACATGAAGTTTAAGAAAAAAAAATTGTTGTTCATTCAATGAGATTTTAAGTAAAAATCATGTAAGAATGTTCATAAGAGCTCCACAAACATTTAAAGAGCGAAACAATCTAAGAGACTTAAAAGACCCACCACTCCGCTGCCCACACTTGAGAACCGAGATGTGGGGGACAGAAGGGGTCCCCAGTGTCCTTGACATGGACGGTGTCTCCAGCATTGGCAGGTGGGATGCGGCCTGGGGACTGGATCCTAGAGCTCTGACGGAGCCTCGAAGGCTCACATCCCTCCTCAACAAACTGGGGTCAACAACAGCTCGCCCCTATCCCAGAGAGACAGCAAATGAGAAAGAGGAAGTCACTCCACTAGCATGTGAAGGGCACAAAATAAACCATATGTGAATGCTTGCTCCCTTCCCTGATGCTCTTGAACAACTTCCTCTCTGTATCACCACTCCTTTGCCCTTTGATCAATCCCTCACGTTCTTCTTTCAACATTAACAACCCATGGATACTCTTACTCCAGTAACTCAGTATATCTTCCCTATGGACATGTGTGGGGAAAATATGTCAGGATATATGTCCAATGACGGTCACTCCAGCATTGATTGTGACCTTCAAAAAAAAAAGTAATACCAGCTAACTAGAATACTCTTGTTGAGCTTTAAAGGTGGGTGCTAATAAAAGGAAAGAACTTTAAGGTATAAAACTGTACATACTATGTATTGTATGTATAGTATAATATGTATAAATATTTAAAAAAATATTTGTATACTACCTTTCGGGTCCAGATAGTTTACCAGCGGGGAGGGAAAAAGAAGAAGGGTGGGAGGAGATATGAGCAAAGTAATGCCCCCATGTTCATGTCCTAACCCCCCGGAACTGTAAAAATATTAGCTCACATGGCAAAAGGGGCTTTGCAGATGGGATCAACTGAGGATACGAAGATGGCATGAGTATGCAGGATTCTCCGGTGGGCCCTACCCAATCATACAGGTCCTTAAAATCAGAGACCCTGTCCTGGGTTTGATGACAGAGGAATGGTCATGGACACAATGGAGGAAGAGGCCACAAACCAAAGAAAAGCGGCCGAGGGTAGGCAAGACCCAAAGCCTCTGACATGTTGATTTTAACTCAGTGAGACCCACATGAGGCTTCTGATCCACAGAAACATAAGATACTAAACATGTGCTTTACGACGCAAATGCTGTGGTAATTAAGGACGACAGCAAAAGAAACGGATATGGAGGAAAGGGGGTCAACGACTTATAATTTTCTATCTTTTTGGAAACTCTGAATATTTACTATAAATGTAATGCTTTTATTTTAACACTTATGTAGGCATGGAGGAAAGAAAGAAATTCTTTGCCCAGTGTCCATGTCATGATTCCCTGACCACAAAAGCCTTCATGTTTCTCCATAAAATTAGAGAAAAAAATTAAAGAAAAAAATAAAAGGCTCCCCTACAGCACTTGGCTCCTTCTGGCTGAATGGCCTCGGCCTTCTCTTTCCTACACCAGACCAAATCCTACCTACACATCAAGGCCCACCTCAAGCGTCGCCCCTCGGGTCTGGGTCTCCCCCGGCCGACCGCCCCCTCGGCGGTGGCGGGATTTACAGGGCAGCGTGGGGCCTGGCAGAGCCTGGGGGATAGGGAGCTCCCTGGGAACAGGGCCCGTGCCAACCGCTCCCTCCCAACAGGCAGGACGTGCAGCTATGATTAGTAAGGGCTCGCCCAACAGAAATGATGACTGGATCGCACTCATTCCAAACCAGTCTAAGAAGCACCGTTTCAAATTAATGAGGAGTCTTCTGCTGGGAAAGCCTGCTGTCACCCCACAGGCCTTAGCCACCTGTCTGCTTCGCCAGCAGGCCCTGTACCTCTCACTCCCCGAATTCACAGTGGAGTCTTCACTGTGTAAAGCTCCTCTCAAAATCAACTTTTGACTTTGATTTACAAAGGCCATTGATTATAGAGACACCGCTTCACAGCTCCAGATCTTCGAATCTCCAGTCCGAATCTTCGAGTTCTGGCTACCAAAACTTGCGAGTTATATTGAAGTTAGACCACAGGCTGTCGCGCTGAGATTAGCCCTGCCTCCTCCCACCACACTGAACATGATGGGATGGTTTATAATCCATGGGGGGCGGAGGGGAAGATCACAGCAGAGTTACGGCTGAGATTACAAACAACACAAAACTTCGTCTGCTCCGTTTTTTTTTAATGATTTTTTATTATATGATGTTAGTCACCATACAGTACATCCCCGGATTCCGATGTAAATTTCGATGCTCCATTGGTTGCGTATAACACCCAGTGCACCATGCAATACGTGCCCTCCTTACTACCCATCCGGTCTATCCCATTCCCCCACCCCCCTCCTCTGAAGTCTTCAGTTTGTTTCTCATAGTCCACAGTCTCTCATGTTTCATTCCCCCTTCTGATTACCCCCCTTTTCTTTATCCCTTTCTTCCCCTACCGATCATCCTAGTTCTTATGTTCCATAGATGAGAGAAATCATATGATAATTGTCTTTCTCTGCTTGACTTATTTCACTTAGCATTATCTCCTCCAGTGCCGTCCATGTTGCAGCAAATGTTGAGAAGTCGTTCTTTCTGATAGCTGAGTAATATTCCATTGTATATATGGCCCACAGCTTCTTAATCCAGTCATCCGTTGAAGGGCATCTCGGCTGCTTCCACAATTTGGCTATTGTGGACAATGCAGCTATGAACATTGGGGTGCATATGGCCCTTCTCTTTACTACGTCTGTATCTTTGGGGTAAACACCCAGTAGTGCAATGGCTGGGTCATAGGGTAGTTCAATTTTTAACTTTTTAAGGGACCTCCACACTGTTTTCCAGAGTGGCTGTACCAACTTGCATTCCCACCAACAATGTAGGAGGGATCCCCTTTCTCCACATCCTCTCCAACAATTGTTGTTTCTTGCCTTGTCTATCTTTGCCATTCTAACTGGCGTAAGGTGGTATCTCAGTGTGGTTTTGATTTGAATTTCCCTGATGGCTAATGATTTTGAACATTTTTTCATGTGTCTGTTAGCCATTTGTATGTCTTCATTGGAAAAGTGTCTGTTCATATCTTCTGCCCATTTTATGATTTGTTTATTTGTTTCTCGTGTATTGAGTTTGAGAAGTTCTTTGTAGATCTTGGATACCAGTCCTTTATCTGTGGTGTCCTTTGCAAATATATTCTCCCATTCCGTGGGCTGTCTCTTAGTTTTTTTGACTGTTTCCTTGGCTGTGCAGAAGCTCTTTATCCTGATAAAGTCCCATAAGTTCATTTTATCTTTTATTTCTCTTGCCTTTGGAGATGTGTCGTGAAAAAGGTTGCTCTGGCCGATGTCATAGAAGTTGTTGCCTATGTTCTCCTCTAGAATTTTGATGGATTCCTGTCTCACATTGAGGTCTTTCATCCATTTGGAGTTTATTTTTGTGTATGGTGTGAGAGAGTGGTCAAGTTTCATTCTTTTGCATGTAGCTGTCCAATTTTCCCAGCACCATTTATTGAAGAGACTGTCTTTTTTCCACCGGATGTTTTTTCCTGCTTTATCAAAGATTAGTTGCCCAAAGAGCCGAGGGTCCATTTCTGGGTTCTCTATTCTGTTCCATTGGTCGATGTGTCTGTTTTTGTGCCAGTACCATGCTGTCTTTGTGATCACAGCTTTGTAGTACAGCTCGAAATCCGGCATTGTGATGCCCCCAGCTTTGTTTTTCCTTTTCAACAGTTCCTTGGAGATTCGGGGCCTTTTCTGGTTCCATACAAATTTAAGGACTATTTGTTCCAGTTCTTTGAAAAATGTCCTCGGTATTTTGATCGGGATAGCATTGAAAGTGTAGATTGCTCTGGGTAGTATGGACATTTTAACTATGTTAATTCTTCCAATCCATGAGCATGGAATATTTTTCCATCTTTTTATGTCTTCCTCAATATCTTTCAAAAGTGATCTATAGTTTCTAGGATATAGGTCCTTTACGTCTCTGGTTAAGTTAATTCCAAGGTAACGCATGGTTTTTGGTGTTATTGTAAATGGGATGGATTCCCTAATTTCTCTTTCTTCAGTCTCGTTATTCGTGTATAGAAATGCAACTGATTTCTGGGCATTGATTTTGTATCCTGCCACCTTACTGAATTGTTCTATAACTTCTAATAGTTTGGGAGTGGATTCCTTTGGGTTTTCCATATAGAGTATCATGTCATCTGCAAAGAGAGACAGTTTGACTTCTTCTTTGCCGATTTGGATACCTTTGATCCCTTTTTGTCTTCTGATTGCTGTTGCAAGGACTTCTAGTACTATGTTGAATAATAGTGGCGAGAGTGGGCATCCTTGTCGTGTTCCTGATCTTAAGGGAAAGGCTTCCAGCTTTTCCCCATTGAGAATAATGCTTGCAGTAGGCTTTTCATAGATGGCTTTTATGAGATTGAGAAATGTACCCTCTATTCCTACACTCTGAAGGGTTTTAATCAGGAAAGGATGCTGTATTTTGTCAAATGCTTTTTCTGCATCAATTGAGAGGATCATATGGTTCTTGAGTCTTTTCTTGTTGATATGATGTATCACATTGATTGATTTGCGAGTGTTGAACCATGCTTGCATCCCAGGTATGAATCCCACTTGGTCATGATGGATAATCCTTTTAATGTACTGTTGGATTCTATTAGCAAGGATCTTGTTGAGGATTTTGGCATCCATATTCATTAGAGAAATCGGTCTGTAATTCTCCTTTTTGAGGGGGTCTTTGCCTGGTTTGGGGATCAAGGTAATATTAGCCTCATAGAATGAGTTTGGTAGCTTTCCTTCTGTTTCTATTTTTTGAAATAGCTTTAGGAGAATAGGTATTATTTCTTCTTTGAATGTTTGGTAGAATTCCCCAGGAAAACCGTCTGGGCCTGGAGTTTTATTATTTGGAAGGTTGTTTATCACTGACTCAATTTCTTCATAGTTAATTGGCCTATTTAAGAAATCTATTTCTTCCTGTTTCAGTCTTGGTAGTTTATAGGTTTCCAGGAAGGCCTCCATCTCTTCCAGATTGTTTAGTTTTTTGGCATATAGCTGTTGATAAAAGTTTCTAATAATCCTTGCAATTTCAATGGTGCTGGTCGTGACCTCTCCCTTTTCAGTCATAATTTTAATAATCTCAGTCCTTTCTCTTTGTTTTTGGACAAGTTTTGCCAGTGGTCTATCAATTTTATGGATTCTCTCAAAGAACCAGCTTCTAGTCCTGTTGATCTGCTCTACTGTGGTTCTGGTCTCTAATTCATTGATTTCTGCTCTAATCTTGGTCAACTCCTTCCTTGTCAGTGGGTTAGGCCTGTCCCTCTGTTGCTGTTCCAGTTTCTTGAGGTGAGAATATAGAAACTGCATTTTAGATTTTTCTATTCTTTTGAGTGAGGCTTGGATGGCTATGTATTTCCCCCTTAGGACTGCCTTTGCAGTATCCCATAGGTTTTGGACCGTTGTGTATTCATTCTCGTTGGTCTCCATAAATTGTTTAATTTGTTTTTTGATTTCCTGGTTTATCGAGTCATTCTTGAGCAGGATGGTTCTTAGCCTCCAAGTGTTTGAGTTTCTTCCAGGTTTTTCCTTGTGGTTGAGTTCCAATTTCAGAGCGTTGTGGTCTGAGAATATGCAGGGGATAATTTCAATCTTTTGGTATTGGCTGAGACCTGTTTTGTGTCCCAGAGCATGATCTATTCTTGAGAATGTTCCATGGGCATTTGAATAGAATGAGTATTCTTTGGTTCTGGGGTGTAGTGTTCTATATATATCTATGAGGTCCAACTCGTCGAGTATGGCATTCAAAGCCTTTGATTCTTTGCTTAGTTTTTGCCAGGGTGTTCTGTCTATTTCTGATAGTGGGGTGTTGAGGTCCCCTACTATTACTGTGTTCTTATCTATATGTCTCTTTATTTTGGTTAAGAGTTGGCTTGTGTATCTTGCTGCTCCCCTGTTGGGGGCATATATATTAATAATTGTCATATCCACTTGTTGAATACTTCCTTTAAGAATAATATAGTGCCCTTCTGTATCTCTCTCTATGGCCTCTAGTTTAAAATCCAGTCTATCTGATATGAGAATTGCTACTCCAGCTTTCTTTTGAGGTCCATTTGCGTGGAAGATGGTACTCCATCCCCTTACTCTAAGTCTGAATGCATCTTTGGGTTCAAAATGAGTCTCTTGTAGACAGCAAATGGATGGGTCATGTCTTTTTATCCAATCTGCAACCCTGTGGCGTTTTATGGGAGCATTTAAACCATTTACATTGACACTGAAAACTGAGAGATAGAATTTTAATGATGCCATGTTGCCAGTAAAGTCTGAGTTTGTATCGGTTGTGACTTTCTGTTCTG
>NC_048223.1:51361257-51461369 GCF_002007445.2 Ailuropoda melanoleuca
GGGGTCCTCTCTGCCTCTTGGACACGAATGTTTGTTTCCCTCGCTAGATTAGGGAAGTTTTCAGCTACAATTTGTTCAAATATCTCTTCTAGACCTCTGTTTTTCTCCACCCCCTCGGGGATGCCGATGATTCTGACATCGGATCGTTTCATTGAGTCAGTAATCTCCCGTAACCTACATTCGTGGGCGTGGATTTTTCTAAGACCAGCTTCTATTTTCGTTTTTTCCTCTACTAACCCATCCTCCAATTTGCTAATACGTTCCTCTGCTTCGGTGACCCTGGCCGTCAGAGCCTCTAGTTTTGCCTGCATTTGGCTCATAGAATTTTTAATTTCTGTCAGAAACACTCTCATTTCCGTCCTTAGGGATTCTATATTCTCAGTAACATTTTCGTTAATATTTTTTTCAAGTCTACTCATCATTTTGACCATTGTTGCTCTGAATTCCATTTCTGATAATTTGGTTACAACCATATCCCTTATTTCTATGGCAGAGGCCACAGACTCACTGTCTTTTCTTTGCTGGTGGGGGGGGGGGGCTTCTCCTTCTTGTCATTCTGATGAGGAGAGGTTGCGGGGTTGTCCAGAGCCCAAATTATTTACTGGGACCCAGGCCATGCGCCCTTGTTTTATAGGGATCTTAGGGATGTGGGCTTCATCTTTAAAGATTTTATTTATTTATTTATGTGGCAGAGAGCCAACCAGTGAGAGAGGGAACTCAAGCAGGGGAGTGGGAGAGGAAGAAGCAGGCTCCCAGTGGAGGAGCCCAATGAGGGCCCCATTTCTGGAACGCCGGGATCACGCCCTAAGCTGAAGACAGGCGCTCAATGACTGCACCACCCAGGCGCCCCGGGTTGTAGGCTTCTTGATTTTTCAGCCTGCCTTTGGGGGAGGGGCCTGCCACCGGTACTCAGGAAACCCTGTTTGGGTAGAGTCTCCATGTCCCCTGCAAAGGGGAATGGGAACGGGCACACCGTGAGCCGGTATTTCCGGGCTTTTGTTCTCTGGGGGCTTTCCCTGGCGGTTTGCTGTGCCTCTTCTGAGAGTCAGAGCAGCAGCGGCCAAATCTCAGCCTCTGTCTCAGAACAGAGGGATCGCGGATCGTTCTCCACTGATGTTCTGGCCACTTTAGCTCTGTTACTGTTGGTGCTGCTCAACCCTACTGCGTCCCGGGATGTGCGCCCCACACCCGGCGTCCCAGCCCTCACTTCAGGGCCGGCGTGTCTCTGTCCTTTGTGTTTCTAACGCCGCCAGCCGCCCCTGCACGCTCCGGAGCTCCCAGAGCTCCCGGTCTCAGTCTGGATCCAGTGAGCACACCGGAGTTCCAGAGTTCCGTGAGAAGTCTGGTGGCGCGTGCTCCCGGCTCACAGTCTCAGTCTGCTGTCACGCGGGTGCAGGTCCGCGAGTCTGCCCGCTCCCCCGTGCAGGTGGCTACCGCTTCCCGGCACCCAAACGTGGTGGCTCCCCCCCCCATTTATCTTCCGATATCTGTGCGCGGTTTCACGGCTTCCCACTTCGTACCTCAATACTCAGCGCTGGAGATGTTCGTTTGTAGAGATCCAGATGTATCTTCCTGCATCTCAGGCTGATTCCGTGATGTTCAGGCTGGTCTGGTACCTATCCAGCTCGACTCAGGGGACCGGCTGAAAAAGGGGTCCCCTACTCCTCTGCCATCTTAACTCCCCCCCTTCGTCTGCTCTATTGACACTTTAAAAAAAAAAAAAAGATTTTATTTATGTATTTGAGAGAGAGCACAGCAAGGGAAGGGGCAGAGGGAGAAGCAGACTCCCCACTGAGCAGGGAGTCCAACACGGCCCGACATGGGGCTCAATCCCAGGACCCTGGGATCATGACCTGAGCCAAAGGCAGACGCTCACTGACTGAGCCACCCAGGTGCCCTATTAATGACACTTTTAATGGCACAGGAGCCAGGAGAGGAGAGAGAGTGACACCTGATTAAATGTTCATACAGTGATGCATGCCTCTGGCTGCCTCCGCTAGGACTCCAGCAGAAGCTCTTGTTCTAACCTCCGCATTTAACAAACACTAGAGCGCCCACTTCTGCGGCAATAATTAGAGACCAAAGTCCCAAAGAGGCTATACTGCCATGTCCCAATGAGCCGCCCTGTGTAACGGAGGACCCAGCCCGTCCTATCCAAACACAGACAAGCGGCAGACGCGGCTGTCTTTGTGGGCATTAAATCAAAGCTCATCGTTAATTACTTCTTTTTGTTGCTGGCACTTTGTCTTAAAGTTAGATTTACTCGGGCATAATTTATGCAGGGACCCATCTTTTCTAGTGCACAGCTCTCTGACTTTTATCCAAACCATACAGAAAGGTGATCACCTCCACCGTCAAGATCCAGAACATTTCATTCCTTCCAAAAAGCTCCCTATGCCCTTTGTAAGTCAATCCGCCCCCGCCCGCTCATGACCACTCCTGTCTTCAGACCTTGTCCTTCAGCCTTGTCCAGAACGTCATGAGACATGGGGTCACACAGCACGGACTGTTGAGAGTCATGCAGGACGTACCTTTTCAAGTTTGGCTTCTTTCAAACGTATAATTCACGTGAGACTCAGTCCAAGAACCGTGTGTGTCCCTGTTACCGCTGAGTTAGCATGCGGCCGCGGGCATCTCTGCAAGGACTTGTTATTACCTGGTTGTGTTTTGTCTGGTTTTTAGCCATTTTCATAGGGATGAAGCGGTATTTTGTTAGGTTTTTAACTTTTGATTCTGAGATCATTTTAGACTCAAGCAAAGAGAGGAGGGTTCCCGCATGTCCCTCCTCAAGGCCCCCCCTTATCTTCCATAACCACAGCACAACTATCAACAGCAGGAGCCGGACCCCGGCCCAATGCCATCAACGCAATTACAGACCTTCCCCAGATTCCATTAGTTTTGACGTGTTCCTGCTTATTGTCTGGTCTGTTTTGTTTTGCATGGTTCTATAATATTTTATCACATATATAGATTCATATAACCACCACCAGGATCAGGATATAAATCTATTCCTTCCAAGCATGTATTTTGAAAAGAACTTTTGGTTTTATAACCTTTATCTCCTGGATGATTCTTTTTGCCTTTTCTCTTGACCAAATTAAACATCAGTTATCTGGTCTCAGGCTGCCTTGTGCAAACCACTGTTGACAGAGAAGTTCACTTTTCAGGCTGGGTGTCTGTCTGTCCCTTCTGTATTACATACCAAACCCAGGGTGGGCGACAGGATACAATGGTGAACAGGAGAGCCATACTGCCTGCCTTTAAAAGAACACATACACACACAACGACCAACTGTGACCAGTACTATCCAGGAATGAAAAGTAAAGAGAACACAGAAAATTCAAACACAACCTGGTTTAGACCGGCAGGTGCTTGGATCTAGCCTCATCCGCAGACTTGGTATTTGGGGCCTCACTGCGTGAGCAGGGTAGCTAGGTATCTGAGCCACTGAGCACTAAGTATCCAGCAAACAAATTCTTTTTTTTTTTTTTAATTTATTCCAGAGAGAGAGAGAGAATGTGAGCCAGGGAGGGGCAGAGGGAGAGGAAGAGTGAGAATCCAAAGCAGACTCCTCACTGAGTGCAGGGCCCGACGTGGGGCTCGATCCCACAACCCTGGGGATGGTGACCTGAGCTGAAATCAAGAGTCAGATGCTTAATCAACTGAGCCACCCAGGCGCCCCTACAACCAACAAATTCTTAAAGCAGAATCCAAACAAGTCTCTGGGGCTCAGGACTGCTAATCTTCTCCTGAGGTCAGAGCCTGGCCCAAAAGATACAGAACTGACCACTGCTCGTGTGATGTTACCCAAGACACACCTACGGCCTCCAAAATTTCTTTCCAACCACCTGCCACACTGGGTCAAATTGCACCATTAGAGACCCTTTATTTACAGAGGTGTCCACTGATCTAGACTAAACGCAATGGAATCCCATCAGGAAGTGGGGACGCAGGAACACGTCAGGGACTTCTAGCCGGTGGCTGGCAGATGGCTCTCCTCTGGTGGGACGGGCTCACACTCACACACCCTTCAGGGCAGAGGGGCTCCCTCCCGCTCATGTCCTCACTCGAACCTGCATGTAAGTTTACGGGTAGTAATCTCTAATGCTGTGTTGCCATGTTTCTCCCCCCACTTCTATACCAACAGCCCCAACGGTCTGACTCACCTCTGCATTGCATCGCCTGGTATCCACGCCCCAGCTCTTAGGCACACAGTAGGTAGTCAGTAAATGTTTTGTGAACATGTAAGGCCCAGCTATCAGATGACAACGTACAGGGCAGGGCTCTGAGGGAGTGGACCGCAACAGACAGGTCTCAACAGGAAAAGACCACTCAGAGGCCTGAGACAGGTGTTCCGTTTCAAGGCTCCGAGCACGGAGGAGCTAACTCTCACAGCAGCATGGCTGTGCGTCTGGGAGGGCGGGGATGGGACAGAGGAGGTGGCCTCAGGGGGTGAGAAACAAGACCTGCCCATTGTGTCGAAGCTCGGGACCAGACCAGCCTGGCACCTGCCGGCAAACCAGCAGCTACCCTCTAGTGGGGAGAGGAGGAGGGAAAGGGCAGGCTCCTCTCGTGACTTCGAGTCTAAGGACACGAGACCAGGAGTTCAAAAAGGAGCAAGCCCTTGCAACAGCATCTGTAGACGTCAGCTAGGATAGCAGTAAGAAAGGAGACACGACAGCTAGCCTGCTTCAAATTCTTCCGCCTCTCTACAGAGAGACCCTAATCTTGCCTAAACTGTTACATACTGCCTCTTGAGCACCCCGGGAGCTGCCTGTGCAGGCAGCAAGGACCGGGATGGCGTGGGGGCCTCGCAGGGCCGGCTAGCAGGGCAGCCCCCGGGCTCGCTGAAGAGCTGGGGAGACCCATAAGCCCTGCTCTTGGCCCTGAACTAGTTGGGCCTCTTACACATAGAATGCATTTACATTTAGTGATTAGTGTAGACACTCCCATATCAAAACACGATTTCTTTTGCAATCTTCATTGTACTGCAATTATTTGAAAGTATCAGAAAATTATTCCAGCCCATACTTTCAAAACCACTAGCTGTTGCAATAAATCACTACATGGCTTGTAACCACAGCCTTCTCTTAGTTCGCACCTTGACCCCTGCTGCCCGTTGGCAGACCGGGGGACAGTGGTCATGACCCTGAAGAGAAGAGGGGAGGGCATGGCAGCCAGACACACTCTCCTCTTCTGGAAGACCCAGCAAATCTCAGGGACAGCCGGTGTGGCGTGGAGAACCACCAGGTAATCATGACCTGAAAAATATTCAAGAACTAACAGGGTCACCCTTCTACTGGTTTCACTTAGAATTTTTCTAGCCCATACACAGGTAACCAATGGCTACCATGACGATGCTGGGTGCTGAAGACCCCGAGTGGTCCAATGCAAGGTGCTAAGGACCGGCAGGTCTCCAGTCCCTCAAGTTCAAGTTACACCAAAGCACTTTTGCTCTCTCTGTTCTCACCACGGATTCCACAGAGAAAAACAGCAAAGGAACAAAAACTGCTCACCAGATACCAGTGAGATACTCTGGCTCCCAAAGTGCCCACCCCAGTGGGGCTCCTAGACAAGGGCATCTTCCCCCTACACGTAGTCCAGGCCCTAAAATTACCATCTACACTTCTTCTGCACCGCCCCCTATCCCGCACCAAAGCTCCCCTTCCCGGTCAGCTCGTCTGGCAAATGGACAATCGAGGCGTGAAAGACACGAAGCTGCTCCCACCCCAGGGTCTGGGATAACAGTTCGAGACCACACATTAAGATGTAAAAGTACCTCCCAATCTCTCACTCGCCCAAAACATAGTACAATAATTGACTTAAAGATAGGATAGCACGAAGAATGCATTAAACATGGTCATCAATTAGTGAGATCGATACTGAGTCTTATATTAAGCCACTTAAGCTCCAACTGTTTTAACTGTATTTATACACATCTTTTAAAAATATAAGTTTCTGAGCACAAATATTTCACATCAGAAACTGGAACTGAGTTATTCCTCAGCCACGGAATGCCACCAGGGATCAGCAGGAACTGTTTACAGAATGACCCAGAGGAAATGTCACGCCCCTTGTATTTTCAAACCCATGAAGAATAACTATGAATCAAAGCTAGTCTGAATCTCATTTCAATTCCACATTTCCTCCTACCCAAGGAAAGGAAGCATATTGTTAAGTTCAAAAGACCCAAACAAGATATCAAAAAGCTGCCTGTGAGCACCCAACAAAAGATGTCTTATATAATTTATCTACAAATGCCAAAAATGCAATTCACTGCAATTATGCTTCTGCCCACGTACCACTGTGCCCTGTTGCAGGTATTTCTAAAGGGTGCAGTCGAAGCAGAATGCCCATCTTCCCTGGCAAGGAGAAGGGAAACCAATATTTTGGTGATTATCTAACCTACAATGTGCATCGAACCCTCATATAATAAGAATTTGAGATTCCTAAATATCCCTCAATATCCATTCTCCCTTTCTTTCTTAATAACAGAACCTCCACTTTTGTAACTGGCGCCCAGCAGGAGAACCATAGCTCCAGCGTCTTCTGCAGCTAGGAGAGCCACGGGGCAACGTTCTAGCCCGAAAGTTCCCAAAGTGGGTCTGGGGACCCCTGGAGACCCCACACCCCTTTGAGGTAATCCATGGAGCCAACACTATGATTTGCCTCTTTAATGCTCACTCACTCTCTCGTGAGCACACAGGGGAGTTTTCAGAGGCTACGTGACTTCTGATGCCACAGCAGGCTGAAGGCAGAGCTGATATCAGCATCCAGCTGTCTCCTATTAAGGCAGAATTAAAGACATTTACAAAATGTAAAGCAGTGCTGGTTTTTTCACTACTAGTTAGAAAATTTTATTTTCCCCAAAAAAGTAATTTATGCTAACCTATAATGGTTCATTATTTTTAAATGAATTATTTTTTTAAACTTAAATTTTATTTAATGGTGGCTTAAAATATATTAAATTTAAATTTAACTTAATTAAATGGTGGCTTAAAATAACACAAATTATTTTATAGTTCTGGAGGTCAGATGTCTAAAAACGAGTCTTATGGGACCAGAATGAAGGTGTTGGTAGGGCTGAGTTCCTCCCAAAGCTCCAGGGGAAAACGCGCCCGGGACCTTTCCCAGAGGCCACCTGGGCTCCTTGGCTCATGCTCCCCTCCCTTCCAGCAATCTCTGCTTCCACCCTCCTAACTCCCTCCTGCCTCCCCTCACAGAGACGCTGGTGACTACCTGGTTAGGCCAGGTCATTCGGGATCCTCCCCCCATCTCAAGATCCTAGGCTTAGGCTCCTCTGCGGCCTCTTTTGCCAGGTAACGCAATATATTTACAGGTTCTGGGCATTAGCACGGGGACCTTTGGGGGCCATTTTTCTGCCTACCGTAAAATGTGACATATAACCCACCTCAGCAAAGGTCTTTGGAGTCCTCAATAGTTTTTAAGAGTATAAAGGGTTTCTCTCTCTCTCTCTTTTTTTTTTAATTAACTAATTTATTTATTTGACAGAGAGAGACACAGCCAGCGAGAGAGGGAGAAGCAGGCTTCCAGCGGAGCAGGGAGCCCGATGCAGTGCTCGATCCCAACCCTGGGATCACACCCTGAGCCGAAGGCAGATGCCTGACAGCTGAGCCACCCAGGCGCCCCAAGAGTATCAAGGGTTTCTTAAGAGCAAAACATTTGAGAACTGCTGCTCTAGCAGGGGAACAGATTAAGGTAGTTATCAGGTGGGAAAATAAAACCCAGAAAAAGCTAAGTCATTAACCAAAGTCAAACAGACCGTGAACAGAACTTCAGCTTGAACTCAGGTTGTCTGGCTACCAGTGAACCTAGTATGACTCCCTCTACACCATGCTGCCAACCCCCGACACCCTGACTGAGGAAGGCAAATAAAAATCACTCCGTGAGCATTTCTGCAGGCATCAAATAAAGGGTATGACAACAAGCATTCAGACGTGAATTTGCTGAGCAGGAGGGAGGTCAAGTTAGAGAAGAAGGTGCTAAAAATAAGCCTGTTTTTCAAAACCTTCTTTAGAAATAGAAAGTTCATTACCTCATGTGGGAAAGGAGGAAAATGTTACGTATGGCCAAGTGTCCCCGTGCTGAGTCAGAGAGAGGAGAAGCCAACCATTTGTGGTCTAGACAAGCCCGATTAGGACCAAGGTCACGAGACACGGGGCACGGGGCACGTGCCACAAAGCACTGCTCTGGGCCACACGACGGGGCCTGGTGAGCAGACTTGTCTTGACAATGACTGTCAGGCCCCCGTTCTTCACAGCCTCCCTGAGAAGGCCGCGTTCCTGGGCTGTCTCTCTGCATGGCCCTGATAGGACCAGAGTTCACTGCATTCAGGTGAACTGTGTTAAAATCATGCTAAGGATCCAAATCTCAGCCTCCCAAGGACACATGTTCACCATAAAAGAGGAGAACAGAAGTCCAAAGGGCCACTGGCCGCTCCACCCGATCACTGCCCGGGCCCAGGAACAACGGAACGGGGGATTCGATCCCTCTCCGCACGAGCAGTGTGCGCTCCTGCACCGTGGCTCCCCGGCCCGGGCTTCCTCGGGAATCACTGGCCTCTCCTGGCAAGCTTCTCCAGCTCTTCTGCGTCTCCTGCCCAGCTCCCCGGAAGAAGCTTCTGGAAAGCAACAACCTTCCCTAGTGCCTGAACAGACAGCCAACAATAACCCACAACATGAGCACAGAGACTAAGTAACTGCTGTCCAAGGGAGGAAAAGCCACAGAATCATCTGATGCTTCCAATTTCCAAGGGAAAGTACAGAGCCAGTAGTGACAGGCCATCCTTAGGAGAATTTCTAGCCACGGAGCTCAGCACTTCCCGAAAACATTCCCAGTGCCTGCCTCTTTTATGATTGCACTGGTATTACGAAAATCCTCCCTGTAACCTACAGAGCATAAGGATGTTGCCGAGCAGACATGCCTCCCACAGCACTCCCATCACAAAGCTGTGACCTACACACACCTGTCAGAGTGTGGTTGCCCACAGGTGATCATTCTGCTGAAGAATCAATAAAAAGTCTATGAAATCAGCAACCTCGACTGGCATCCATTTTGAAACAAAGCATGCTTTCATGTGCCGACACCCAAGGCAATTCGATATTTTACAGATCAAAGACTTCACGCTGTCTCCTGTGCAATGTAAGGACAGGGGGTCTGTGGAGACAATGCCTCTAATTCACAACTGTAAACCCCTGTGAGGAAGAGAGGCATCCAAAAGCAGAGATCCACAAATGAATCTTTTATACCCAGGATTCTGCATAAAAAGAAAAATGACACTCTAACAGGAAACAGACTGAGAAGCAGAAGAAAGGAGTAGTGAATAAGAACACTGTGCTTATGAGTTTTTCCAAAAGTAGAGATTTGAATTTCCAAGGAAGTGAATACTAGATGAACTAGAATCCGTGCATTAGATTAACTAGGAAAAAAAAAAAAAAAAAAAAAACCCAGGCAAAAGTTTAAGGCCATGGTATGTGCTGCAAGTGTCAATACAGTTTAGCAAGCTCTCAAGGGAGTTTGCTAACTGCACTAGTCTTAGCCGTGGGTAAAATAATGTACCAGATAAAGTTTTAAGAGTCAAAGAAAATTGATAAAGGGCACATACGGAAAACTGTCAAGTATTGCTTGGGTATTACTAATTTAGAGATTATGGTGGGTAGGTATTTTTAGGGCCTGTCTGCTATGCTGGGTAAATTAATTTTAGGAATACTTTTCAGTACATTGGCTAGCTCCAGGTAGAGAAACAACCACCAGGAAGACACAGCAGGGACAGCACACTGAAATCTGAGCGAAGAAGAGAGCAGGAGTTGCCATGGAGGCCAGGTGAATACCAGTAATGGGATGGGGCATCGAGACCCTCTGCTTTCTACAGGGAGGGAAAACCCAATCAGAAACCAGGATTCCCAAAGAAAATGAACACAGTCCTGGCTCTGTAGCACCCTCCTGGCTCCAAGGACAAACACACACAAATTTCAACAAGACCTCAGGATTCTGACATATAATTATCAAACAAATATGAGCACGTAATCAAAACTCATGTCACCATGGACACTAGGAAACAAGCCACAAACACAGACTTACATCACCAAAGATTTCAGATACTGGCATTATCCAATATAGAATATGAAACAACTCTGCTTGGTGTTGCTTACAGATATAAAAGATGGAGGGGAAAAAAATGAGCAAGCAAAAAAGAGACCACTAAATATATTCAGGCAGATCTGAAACAGAAATTGAGCTTTTCAAAATGAAGAAATAGGGCGCCTATGTGGCTCAGTCAGTTAAGCATGTGACGTCAACTCAGGTCACGACCCCAGGGTCCTGGGATCGAACCCCATGTTGGGCTCCCTGCTCAGCGGGGAGTCTGCTTCTCCCTCTGCTCCTCACCCCCCTCTCGTGTCCTCTCTTTCACTCTCTCGCAAATAAATTTAAAAAAATATTTTTTCAAAAATTAAGAAATGTAGTCATTGAAATTAAAAACTCAAAGGATGGGTTAAATAAAAAATTCAATGCCACTGAAGAGAAAATTACTAAACTGGAAGCTAAATCTTAAGAAATTACCTAGAATCAAACAGAAAAAAAGACAGGGAAGAAAATACCAATTACAAATTAAAAGAGATGGAGAAGGGGGCGCCTGGGTGGCACAGTGGTTAAGCATCTGCCTTCGGCTCAGGGCGTGATCCCGGCGTTATGGGATCGAGCCCCACATCAGGCTCCTCCGCTATGAGCCTGCTTCTTCCTCTCCCACTCCCCCTGCTTGTGTTCCCTCTCTCGCTGGCTGTCTCTATCTCTGTCGAATAAATAAATAAAATCTTTTTAAAAAAAAGAGAGAGATGGAGAAGAAAAAGAGATGCTCTAACATCTATTTATCAAAACCAGAAGGAGCAAATAGAGCGAGCAGGAGAGAGACAGCATTAGGAACATTAATAGCTGGGAAATTTTCAGAGCCAATGAATGGCATGAATCCAAATACAAACAGGATAAAAAGCAGAAAGCCGCACACGGACACACAGCAGGGAGACTGCAGGGCCCCAGTGAGCCGAGTCATTTACCAAAGAATGACAACAGAGACCTAACAGTGGATTTCCCAAGAGCAACAACAAAAGCCAAAGGACCATGCGCAGTGTGTTCACAACGCTGCCGGACAGCAACTGTCAGCTAAGACCCGGGACAGCAACACGCACACACTTCCACATAAACCAAAGTCAAGAGGAGCAACCACCTAGTGACTCTAAGGGAAGATAATTCTGAAGGAGGCACCTCTCACCAGAGGAAAGGTACAGGACGGAAGAAGGGAAGAGACGCAAGATACGGTACATATGAGGCTAAACATAGCATCTCTAAAAGGTAACATGGTCTGATGTGTACGGCAAAACACAGAACTTAAACACAGAAAGGACGGCGATGAGAACAGGAGACGCTCTTCACTAGGTGTCCAAGTTTTGTACTATTCTGGGGGGGGACACCGTAACTACTGATTGACTTCAAAACTGTGAGGTGCGCACAGTGTAACTTCAGGGCAATCACAGGAGGACAGAAATGGAATGCATTCCAAACCCGCAGAGAAAAACACTGAATGAGAACACAAATCAACAAAAACTTCAGTCAATCCAAAAAAGAAAAAAAGATTAGCAATGAAAATGAACCGAGCACATAGTTAAGAGAATATGAGGCTATATTTCAAAAAACAAAACCAAGAAAAGAAAACAGAAATAAAGAAAAGTGCATCAGCCATACAATAGAAGACCGAAAATTTTGTCTACCTTAAAATCACAAACTCTTTTCTCAAAAGGATACCAAAAAGAAAGATGCTCAGCCTCACTATTAATCAGGAAAGTGCAAATTAAGACCAGAGTGATATACTATCTTACACCCACTAGACTGGCAACAAAATACCCAATTTTGAAAGGAAGTGGAGCAACAGATAAAATGCGATAGATTTTTTTTTTAAGATTTTACTTATTTATTTATTTATTTATTTATTTTTGTGGGAGAGAGCGAGTGTGAGTGCATGAGTTGGGGGGAGGGGCAGAGGGAGAAGCTGACTCCCCACTGAGCAGGGAGCCCGATATGGGGCTCAATCCCAGGACCTGGGATCATGACCAGAGCCACAGACAGACGCTTAACCACCCAGGCACCTGTGGTAGATTTTTATAATAAGGATTTTATTTAATCATAAAAAATAATTTACTACCATCATATGCATGCAACAAGTGAATCTTAACAAGACAAATGAGTTAGTAAATGCTACATGCAATATAACATTCTTACCCAGCCTAAAAACAAGCAGCATGAAGCGATACCCGGTTTTGCGTTCGTACACAGATAGGGTAATTGTGTGCCAGGATGGAAAGCAACCGCCACCACGAAGAATGCAGCCCCATGCAGGGGATTTTCACTCTCGGTAGACTTTCTCAATACAAGCAATGGTTTGCTGGTCTGGTTCTGGAGCAAACCCTTTGTGTCATGGCAGGCCGGCACACCCATGACACAGCCCCAGGTCGTCCAACAGAGGAGGACGGAGGAACAGAGGAACACTGAGGAACAGAGTGCGCACTGGGTAACCACAATCTTCCCGGACAGAGAGCCTCCATCATAACCGATTCCAGAATAAATTCCAATTCCAAATGGCTCCCTGAGCCCCCTGCCCCTGGAAACTTCCCTCAAAATTTCTTCAACAATTAAATTACTATTTATAGTTTGGGTTAAAGGTGAAAAATGGTTTAGACTCAAGTAGAGATTTTCCTGAATCCAGGTGGCCCTTTTTCCTTTTATTATTTTTTTTTAAAGATTTTATTTATTTATTCAACAGAGATAGAGACAGCCAGCGAGAGAGGGAACACAAGCAGGGGGAGTGGGAGAGGAAGAAGCAGGCTCCTAGTGGAGGAGCCTGATGTGGGGCTCGATCCCACAACGCTGGGATCACGCCCTGAGCCGAAGGCAGACGCTTAACCGCTGTGCCACCCAGGCGCCCCCCTTTTTCCTTTTAAATGTCCTTGTTTATTATGTGACTTGAGAGCTTGCAAAGCCCTTTCCATCATCTCCAGCAACTCTGGCAGATGCTACCCCCTGTACCCTTCGTTTCCCACATGTCTACACCCTGGCCCGTGTTGCCTTCCCAGTCCAATCCTGTCTCCTTCCTTCCCCAAACCGAACTTGGCCTCCCCTGGGCTGATGGTGAGCTGGGGCACCTCGAAGACCTGGAGGGTCCCTCCGTGCATCAGAGCCTCATGTACAATCTCAGAACAAAGCAGGGGCAACTCTGGGGAACTTCAGATCCGTGACTTGTCTGCAAACAGATAAAAGGTGGAGTCTGACTTACGTGTTGTCTTTCATACACCCTCTGCTATGGTCCTACTTCACTGCTCTCGAAATTCAGAAGATCTACAGCTCTTCAGTCACTGGAGTTTTGCCTGGAATAATAAGGGCAGGAAATGAGAAAGGAGGCAACCGGAAGGAACCGAAAAGTCCACTGGGGAAAGAAACTCTCTTGTGGATCACTCTTGACATTTAGAAGGACAAAGGGCCACCAGAAGTAAAGAAAATCTCCACTATCCTCCAGTCTAAGCCATTTTTTGTCCTTAACCAAAACTATTAATAGTAATTTAATGTTTTTAGAAGAAATCTTCGTTATTTACAAAGATCTTTCACATGCATTTTTTTTAATTTGAGCCATAAGATTTTGAGAATAGGCAGGTATTATTTTAAAGGCAGCAGCTGACATTCCCAAAGGTCAGGGAACTTCCCCATAACCGCTCATCCAGCGAGTATCAGAGAGGAACGAGAAACCACCTCTATGACCCCACATTCCAACCCTCTTCCATGACACCAAATCAAGATAGGATGGTTTCAACCTGAAAAGCAGTAGCATTATTTCTCCTTGCGCTGCATATACGTTCTCAGCCAACAGACACAGAAATGGCTTCGCCTGTTCAGTGATGGTCACGGGATTAAATGTTCACTTACCACAGACAACCCAGAAGGTAGAACATCCACACCAGGATGGTTGAGAAATGCACGTATCTTGTTCGCGCACCCTCCTTTTCTAAGTCATAGTTATAACTGCTGAGCTGCGTCTTTTCTTTTTAATTTTTTATTTGGAAATAAGTCCAAGCTGACAGAAAAGTCATGGGAACAGGAACAGTACAAAGAAGGCCAAGTACGCCTCACTCGGACGCCCCTGCCAGCACCCTGCACCACGGACCTAACCACTCGCTGGCTGAGGACACGCGCACTCACGCAGCGTCGTTCCTGAGCCCCGTGGACATACACTGCAGACGTCAGGACACGTCACCTGTATACACCCCAGAACCGGGTATTCGTCTACAGCGGTAATGCTGTTGCCACTCGCAGCAAACACGGTACTTTACCACCATATTAACCCCATGACGCGCTTCATGGAGTCCAGTCCAGGGCCAGGCATAGAGCACTTGGCTACCATTATTCCGAAACACACGGCTTGCTCTCGTCTTTTATGGCATTCGAGTTTAGAAGGATAGAGTCTTCCAACTCTTCGTATTCATAACGCATTTCCACTTTGACCTGCCTGACGTTACCTCACGATTCCATTCAGGTCGTGTGCTACCAGCCAGAGACCGCCGAGGCGATGTTTTCTTCTCCGGAGCTGTCATCTGAAGACGCAGGAGGTCCACCTGCCCCTCCTTGGCAATATTCATTCTCATGACCCAAAGTGCTGTCCAGTTTCTCTAGTAAAAAATTTTTTTTCTTCTCTTGAAACTAATAAGTCATGGGTGAGGAGATACTGTAAGACCATGAAAATACGTTGTCCCTCATCAAAATGTCCCCGAGGTTTCGCACCCAGCGTCGGCCTGTACCGTGGCTGCAACGCCGGCATGCTGCACATTCCCCTTCATACTTGGCACTGTGACGTTCAGTTGTCCCTTTATTCATCTGTGGTCATGCTGGAAGTTCTAGTTCTTCAATAACTGCTCATGTTTATCCTGTCGTGTGTGATGTACCGCGTACGGAACCGTCTTGGTGTTCAGCCGATCTCCGACCTAGCCAGCGGGCACCTCCTCGAACCTAGCTCCTTTCTCTCTGCAACACCCCCCCATCACTGTCTTATTTTCTTAGCTTTTCTTTCCCTCCTTTCTGGCATTAAAAACGAAGTTGCTGGGCTCCTCCCGTGCCTGCCCTGTCTCTGCTCTGCACGCAGTCACCCCTCCCAAGCCCTGGCTCCTGGAGCAGGAGGAGGGCCTGGGCACTGCCTGCTTCCACCGACAGCTGTTTGGGCTAAGGACGAGCCACATTTCCTGCTGCTTCTCCATCGTAAGGTGGGCAGTTAGAGGGGGTTCTGTTTGATCCAGAGGGCAGCCAAGTCATCGGCAGACCTGCTCACTCTTGTGGGGCCTGGTGGAGACGGGTCTGCTCAAGCCGTGTCCTTAGTCCTTGCATGCGGCCCCTGCTCCTGAGCTGTCCTCATCTTGCTGTCTCACCAGAACGGCTACGGTGATCAGCGAGCCTCTGCACCGCGGCGAGGCCAGAGCTCTCTGCTTCTCTCAGTACTGCAGGACCCAGCGAGCACTCAGAAGACTTAGTACCTTGTGAGGCCCCCTGTTCCCTGCCCGGCAGCAGCTGCCCCTGCTAGGCCTGCACACAGACACACCCCTCACGCAGTGCCCCCTCCAGCCCCAGGCCATTCCGATTCCAGCCCCGTCAGCAGCCCCCACGCGCTGCAAGACCACCACCCCCGCCCCCCCAGGGCCTGGAGCAGAGCCCAGAGGGCGCTCAGGCAGAGACCAGGGCAAACGGGGGTCCTCCCTCTTCTCGGGGACCATAGTGCGGGCCACTGCCATCCAGGTTCCACCACGGGAGGCCAAGCCCAGCACCCACTGCTCGTCTTTCCGTTTTCACAGTTTTGACATCCGGCGATGTTTCTGGAACACGGGCTGCTCTACTGGAAGGGACACTGAGCATACAGTGAAAGCCCTTTATTTAAACATTTCAAACCCCCCTTCTAACAATGTTTCTTAGAAGTGTATGTGCTTGCTTTCGCGACAACACCCGTGGTGGGAGAGATGCTCTCTAGCAGTCTGGCAAATTCCAAACAAAATGCCAGGGAAATGGCTCTATTCCTTCCGGGAGGCTGAGCGTCACTTCAGATGCCAGCTGGCTGTCACTTGGACAGTATTTATGCTTACTCCACAGCCCCTCCTCCAGGGGCACGACAACCCGCTACAGACTGCCAAAGAAAGGACACTTAGCTGCCGCTCTTCGTTTCTCCGGTTCAGGTGCATGTACTTGGGGGGGGGGGGGGGGGGCCCCCNGGGGGGGGGGGGAGGAGTCCTCGCAACAGAAATCACTTCCAGGTGCGTTTACATTCCTACTTCCAACCACTGAGGAGACATAATAAGGAGAAAAATAGTGGAAAAAAAAAAAGGCAGGGGGCACCTGGGTGGCTCAGTAGGTTAGGCATCTGCCTTTGGTTCAGGTCATGATCTCAGGATCCTGGGGCTCTGTGCTCAGCGGGGGGCCTGCTTCCTCCTTTCTCTCTGCCCGCCCCCTGCTTTTGTACTCTCTCTCTCACAAATAAATAAAATCTTAAAAAAAAAAAAAAAAACTCTGCAACCCCAGACACAAAGTTAATCAAAAGGAAACTGTCAAACAAGAATGGTATTTTCATCACATCCTGGAGAAGAGAGGAAAACGGAGAACAGCCCTTCCCCGTGCAGCCAGGAGCTCTGTGCCCACGCACACACACTGTGCCCAGCGGGAACATGGGATGTCCTCTTTCTGCTTCAGGAGCAGACTTTCTCCTCATTAGAAATCCACACCGCAGCCCACCTAACCCAATTTCTCAAACGGAACATGCCCGCCAAAGCCTGGCAGGTCCCACGCCACTCCCTCGGCCTCTACCTCGGGCCACCAAGAACTTACAGGCAAGCCTCGCTACACGTGTCAACACAGTGTATACCTGTCCTCTTGCCCTCTCACTGTCCGGACAGACCTGCCCCAGCAGGGCTCTCAGATCTTAATTCTGCCTCCTTGAGTCAGCAGGTGCCCAGCACCCTGATCAACCTAACCATCGCCCCCACTTCCCAGGAGCCTCCATGACCTGCCCCCACCCAGGTTGCACCGCATGTCCCAACGCTGTCCACCCATCACAGTGAACACCCTGCAGCCATCGCCCTTCACGAGAAACCCTGCCCTCCCTTTCTTCTCTTGACTAACTCACAAAGGCTTGAGGACCTTGGGGAATTTTTTGTGATCCCCATTCAAAGCTGGGTGAGTGCCCCAAATTTCCTATTCTCACAGGACCTGTGTTCACTTCTAAATCAACAGCCAACATTTACTGAGCACTGATGACATGCTAAGCTATAGGCACCCACCACGCATTACTGAGGGCACACACTAGGTCCACATGGGGGAGGTGGGGAAGGGTGCTCTTCCTAGGGACAAAAAACTGGTGTGTTGGTTCACAGATTAAAAGGACCTCTCAGAGGGAAGAATCTGGAATTCTGTGTTATTAAGTCAAGTCCCCACTCAAGAAGTTCTCACACTGTGTAATCAATAGGCTTCTCCACTAGGGTAACACATCAGCTCTGACACACGTGGCGTAAGTGAGGATCAACGAAGAGGCGAAATCCATCCATTGTACTCCATCGGGGCCCCAGCGTCACTGATCCAATGTCCATCTGGCCACAGACCGTGGACCTGAGCTGAGGGACGAGGCCTGGCAAAGGCCCCACGGACACTCTCATGAAGTGCATCAGGGAGGATGAGTCTTTCTTTTTTTTTTTTTTTTAAAGATTTTATTTATTTTTTGGCAGAGAGAAAAACAGAGACAGAGGGAGAGACAGCAAGCACACACGAGCAGGAGGAAGAGCAGAGGCAGAGGGAGGAGACTCCCCACTGAGCAGGGAGCCTGATGACGTGGAACTCGATCCCAGGACCCTGGGATCATGACCCGAGCCGAAAGCAGCTGCTTAACAAACCGAGCCACCCAGGTGCCCCGCGATGAGTATTTCAGGAAAGCTCATTACTCGCCCAGGTTCCCTTCTTCACGCTGCAGACCCTGACTGTGACGTCATAAATATCGGCCAGGATCAAAGCAATCTAAGGCCTCTACCTTTCGGGGGAAAATTTTTTTAAAAAAAGGAAAAGGATGAAAAGGAGAAGTGTAGAGCTCCCTGAAACCTAACTTGAAATACGAAAATCACAGGGAAGGTTTAACCCAGGGAAGAGGATTCATCCGCAGCTGTCTGATTTCAGAGTCCCGTGCTCTTAACCACCCAACACACTGCCTCCCCCGAGACCTGACCACTAGGAACTAGAGCAGGGACAGGCCAGGAAAGAGGTCCAGCAGAAAGATACAGCGCAGTGTCACAGATGGTCTGTGTTGTCTTTACACCTGACAGAGAGCACACGCTCTCTAAGTAGAGAACAAGTGTTCAAGCACATGGCCCCAGCCCAGACTGAACACCATGCACAGAACCCTGGCATACGCGCTGAAGGGAAAGGGGAGGGCTAGGTGCCTGGCAGGCAATCACTGTCCTCCCATCAACCACCTGCCTGACCTCTCTGTGCTGCACTGTCCTCCTTATACAGATTAAATGAGATACTTATGTAAAGAGTTTATGTCCAGTACCTGCCACTAAAGTCTATACAAGTCAATCAATCAATCAATCAACCGGCAGCGCTGTTCCGTATCACAGAACCCAGCTGAAAAAACCCCGGCCAGCAGACAGCACCAGTCTACAGCCCCGAAAACGCTCTGTCTGCAGGATCTGAAATATACCGCGGGTTCATGAAAATATCAATAGGTGAGAACTGTTCTAAGGACTTACAAATCCGTGTTATAAAATGCACAGGAAGCAAGGGCTCCGATGTGAAGAGGTGAGAGCAGCTGGGGTGTGCCACCAACCTACACTGCTCTGAGTCCTGTGACGGGCACTCCACAGGGCTGTTCAAGCTTCAACCCACTCGGCGGTTTCCCCAATGACCCCGACCATGCAGATGAGGGTTCTCGGCTGCGAACGGGTAAAGCGACAGGCTCCACATCATGCCACAAAGAAAAATCAGAGTCTGTGGCTCAAAACTGAAAGACTCGCCAGTGAGGTAAGCGGGGACATCATCGAGGGTCAGACGCCACCACTCCGTGAAGTGTTGCCTCGACACCAACGGGAATTCCTCACAGCACCGCTCAGCGCAATCCGTGCGTCACCCCCGTGGTGAGTTCTGCGCTGCAAAGAAGCCCAAGGCACCGACGGGTCATGACATACCACCCGCTGAAGCGATGTATCCTAGCACAGACCTCATGTGACCGTCCAGCGGGAACATGGTCGGAGACAGGTCACTTACTACCGACTGTGGTGAGCCCAGAGTGACGGGACAGCTGAACCGCGGGTCCCAGAGCAGGGACAACGGTGACATCAGTGGCGCACCACAAAGCTCGTGTCTGGGGTGAGAATGGGTACGGAAGGAGCGGGTACGTCAGGACGCCCTTGTCTAGTGCTGTTGACAGCAGAACATCCTTATCACAGACAGCGCAACCTATGACTGTGTCACCCGCCCTCAGGGAAAACAGAAGGCAACCACAAAGTTCACTGTATAAATTCTAAGACGTGAGTCTGCCTCTAATACTTCTGAAGTAGGAACCCTGTCCCTGAGGGAGAGTCCACACTGGTCACCACTGCGTCCTCAGCACAATAGGCCTTCAAAACCTACCGATGGATGTCCACGCCCAGCACCACGCAGACCTGCACAGGGGACACGGAAGGCAGGGCTGCCTGACGAAGCGCCACCTACCCCATTCCAGCACCAGACTGCTTTAGAAACCGGGGAGTTCAAGAAACGTGGGGCTGCAGGAGATCGGATTTTCTGAGTTTTGGGGCGGGGGTGGAACAAACACATACTTTGGGGGCAAAAAATGCCTCCCAACCCTTTTTGACTATTCAAAATGTTTGTCCATGTACTGAAATACTTACTGGCCTCCCCTCAAAAAGGAGAATTACAGACCGATTTCTCTAATGAATATGGATGCCAAAATCCTCAACAAGATCCTTGCTAATAGAATCCAACAGTACATTAAAAGGATTATCCATCATGACCAAGTGGGATTCATACCTGGGATGCAAGCATGGTTCAACACTCGCAAATCGATCAACGTGATACATCATATCAACAAGAAAAGACTCAGGAACCATATGATCCTCTCAATTGATGCAGAAAAAGCATGACAAAATACAGCATCCTTTCCTGATTAAAACCCTTCAGAGTGTAGGAATAGAGGGTACATTTCTCAATCTCATAAAAGCCATCTATGAAAAGCCTACTGCAAGCATTATTCTCAATGGGGAAAAGCTGGAAGCCTTTCCCTTAAGATCAGGAACACGACAAGGATGCCCACTCTCGCCACTATTATTCAACATAGTACTAGAAGTCCTTGCAACAGCAATCAGAAGACAAAAAGGGATCAAAGGTATCCAAATCGGCAAAGAAGAAGTCAAACTGTCTCTCTTTGCAGATGACATGATACTCTATATGGAAAACCCAAAGGAATCCACTCCCAAACTATTAGAAGTTATAGAACAATTCAGTAAGGTGGCAGGATACAAAATCAATGCCCAGAAATCAGTTGCATTTCTATACACGAATAACGAGACTGAAGAAAGAGAAATTAGGGAATCCATCCCATTTACAATAACACCAAAAACCATACGTTACCTTGGAATTAACTTAACCAGAGACGTAAAGGACCTATATCCTAGAAACTATAGATCACTTTTGAAAGATATTGAGGAAGACATAAAAAGATGGAAAAATATTCCATGCTCATGGATTGGAAGAATTAACATAGTTAAAATGTCCATACTACCCAGAGCAATCTACACTTTCAATGCTATCCCGATCAAAATACCGAGGACATTTTTCAAAGAACTGGAACAAATAGTCCTTAAATTTGTATGGAACCAGAAAAGGCCCCGAATCTCCAAGGAACTGTTGAAAAGGAAAAACAAAGCTGGGGGCATCACAATGCCGGATTTCGAGCTGTACTACAAAGCTGTGATCACAAAGACAGCATGGTACTGGCACAAAAACAGACACATCGACCAATGGAACAGAATAGAGAACCCAGAAATGGACCCTCGGCTCTTTGGGCAACTAATCTTTGATAAAGCAGGAAAAAACATCCGGTGGAAAAAAGACAGTCTCTTCAATAAATGGTGCTGGGAAAATTGGACAGCTACATGCAAAAGAATGAAACTTGACCACTCTCTCACACCATACACAAAAATAAACTCCAAATGGATGAAAGACCTCAATGTGAGACAGGAATCCATCAAAATTCTAGAGGAGAACATAGGCAACAACTTCTATGACATCGGCCAGAGCAACCTTTTTCACGACACATCTCCAAAGGCAAGAGAAATAAAAGATAAAATGAACTTATGGGACTTTATCAGGATAAAGAGCTTCTGCACAGCCAAGGAAACAGTCAAAAAAACTAAGAGACAGCCCACGGAATGGGAGAATATATTTGCAAAGGACACCACAGATAAAGGACTGGTATCCAAGATCTACAAAGAACTTCTCAAACTCAATACACGAGAAACAAATAAACAAATCATAAAATGGGCAGAAGATATGAACAGACACTTTTCCAATGAAGACATACAAATGGCTAACAGACACATGAAAAAATGTTCAAAATCATTAGCCATCAGGGAAATTCAAATCAAAACCACACTGAGATACCACCTTACGCCAGTTAGAATGGCAAAGATAGACAAGGCAAGAAACAACAATTGTTGGAGAGGATGTGGAGAAAGGGGATCCCTCCTACATTGTTGGTGGGAATGCAAGTTGGTACAGCCACTCTGGAAAACAGTGTGGAGGTCCCTTAAAAAGTTAAAAATTGAACTACCCTATGACCCAGCCATTGCACTACTGGGTGTTTACCCCAAAGATACAGACGTAGTAAAGAGAAGGGCCATATGCACCCCAATGTTCATAGCTGCATTGTCCACAATAGCCAAATCATGGAAGGAGCCGAGATGCCCTTCAACAGATGACTGGATTAAGAAGCTGTGGTCCATATATACAATGGAATATTACTCAGCTATCAGAAAGAACGAATTCTCAACATTTGCTGCAACATGGACGGCACTGGAGGAGATAATGCTAAGTGAAATAAGTCAAGCAGAGAAAGACAATTATCATATGATTTCTCTCATCTATGGAACATAAGAACTAGGAGGATCGGTAGGGGAAGAAAGGGATAAAGAAAAGGGGGGTAATCAGAAGGGGGAATGAAACATGAGAGACTATGGACTATGAGAAACAAACTGAAGACTTCAGAGGGGAGGGGGTGGGGGAATGGGATAGACTGGTGATGGGTAGTAAGGAGGGCACGTATTGCATGGTGCACTGGGTGTTATACGCAACTAATGAAGCATCAAACTTTACATCGGAATCTGGGGATGTACTGTATGGTGATTAACATAATATAATAAAATAAAATAAAATAAAATAAAATACTTACTGGCCTAAAATATGCTTCTGATCTGCTATTTCAGAAACATGAATCATGGATGTCAAGAACACACTGCGAGCCTTGTGCTGGATGCAGCCAACAAAAGAAGACCAAGGCCAGACCGCCCGCAGCTCTAACAGAGACATGGGCCGTAAACAAACAACTAGGTTCCCGCACAATGAACGCTTTCAGCAGAGCAGAACCCAGGGCTGGAGGGCTCAGAGCAGGGGAGTGACCAGCGCGGCTGCACACTTCAGCCCCACGGTGTAAGAAACGACCTTCCTCTTCCCTGTGTGCTTTGCCATTTCTTCGTCCAAGCCTCATTATTTTCCTCCAAGAGAACTGCAGCCCAGGCTGTCTATACACTAAATATCTCAAATTGTCACCACGCTCCTCAGTCCTCACCCCATCCCTGTGAAAAACCACACAGTGTCTGAGCTGTCCCAGGGTTTTTGGCCCTAGAGTTTCCTTCAAGATCCCTGGCCTTTGCATAGCCAATTAAAACTGCATGTCATTTTCTGTCCCAAAGTTTTTTTTTTTTTTAAAAGATTTTTTTAAAATTTATTTGACAGAGAAAGCACAAGCAGGGGGAGAGGCAGAGGGAGAGGGAGAAGCAGGCTCTCCACTGAGAGAGGAGTCCAAAGCAGGACTCAATCCCAGGACCTGGGATAATGACCTGAGCTGAAGGCAGATGCTTAACTGACTGAGCCATCCAGGCATCCCTCTTTTCCAAAAGTCTTAAAGATACAAGCCAAATGAATGAATGACACTATCATGAGAAGTTCATTTTATTAGATTATTTCAATGTTATCCATATCCAAGAAAGTCTCATGTGCACTTGAAGGGAACAGGCACAAATATAAAGTCACAAAAAGAACAAAAGAAACTGATTTTCCAACCACAACGTAATGCTTTTGGTGTGCTTCAGTATTAAAATAATCTTTAAATTTCTGATAGCCAGAGCTAAACGGGAAATGGGGCAGGCCACATAATTCGGATCAAAGAAAGAATATAAAAGGGCTTTTCCCCCTAAGGACCGAAAAACCGAATCACCTTTTTTTTTTTTAAGGATTTTATTTATTTATTTAAGGAGAGAGCGTGCACATGCACAAGCGGGGGGGGGGGGGCAGGGGGGCAGAGTGAGGAGGAGAGGCAGATTCTCCACTGAGCAGGGAGCCCAATGTGGGGCTCGATCCCAGGACCCTTGGATCATGACCTGAGCCAAAGGCAGAGGCTTTACCAACTGAGCCACCCAGGCGCCCCCTGAATCATCTTTTTGTTAAACAATACATGTAGAGGCACTGTTACAGGGTTTCTTACATCTTTACTAAGTGAAAGCTGGGAACACAGTAAAGTGTACCTCAAAAAGTACTCATGGAGACACTGATGTAGGAAAACACCTCTTCTTCTATTAGGTTTAAAAACACTAAATAAGATGATTCACTGATCTGCTATTGGCATTACAGAGAGGTTAGTCCCCAAAACAAGGCCTCCCAGGGAAAACCATTTGAATGTGATCTCTTATACAAAATCCCAGTACTAACTGAAATTAAAGGCTTTCAGAACTTTCAACAACTATTTCCCAACTCAGAAGGCTATGGTCCCATTTGGCTGGAGCAGGCACTGTTTATAGGTCAGCCCCACCACCTGTGGATTATCTGTCACTTACCAATGAAGACCCCATCATCAGCCACCTAACCAGAAGGGGAGCAGCCATCCCTGAAGTGTGCGCCTGACTTCATTTTACGCCTTAAAAGGAATATACACAGGCTACCTATTTGTACCTTATGTCTCTTTTCTCAGTTTTTACTTTTCTTAATAGTAACAAACCATTCTATTTATATGGGGAAAGTGGCACACTTTGCATATCGGTTTACCATTATAAACTCCCTTATCCTTACAATTCCAAATAAATCCCAGTCGTTACAAAGAAACTTAGAAACCAACTGCAAGAAACAGCATTTTGGTTGTCCCGAGGCATTGAGTATGGGATGCTCAATAAAATGGGACAAGTGTTTGACAGACAAGCACCCCCAAGTTGCCCCTTCCGTGGGTCTATCAGCATGATTACTACTGAACCAGGGATTAGAGCTGGCCACTACACCACACACAGAAAGTCCCCCGAAATCCCTGCAGTGGCATTCAAACCAGGCTCTGCAAACTGCAAAGCCCTTCATCTGCCCTATCCACCAACCGCCCCACAAAGGGGGCTGGTGGAATCCACTCATCCTACCCAATGACCTGCCTTCTCTCTCTTGTCTGCTGCAGCCAGGATCTTCCCTACTACAGAAGACCAGAGTCTTTCACCCCAAATATGCCTCTTTGGCACAAGGGTCATCGTGAGCCAATTATTTTGAGAAACAGCAGACATAGAAGCAGCACAGAAAACCGAGTAGAAGTTACCCTTTTGTAAGGGAAATTTACATGTACAAAAGAAATCTCCATGTGCAAGGGGGCTTCTCTCTGTGTACCAGGAAAAGAAGGATAAAAAGAAGACTCACAAAAGACTCTTACCCACTGTGAAGCAAGCTTACCCTTGGCTTGCCGTACTTTTCCTGACCCCCTTCCCATCACTTGTCCCTCACACCTGGCTTAAGATGGTGCCTAACCCCAAATTCTAGTCACTTCTTTGAGTTACTCTTTCCATATTTATATGAGATATACACGTTAATACACTGCTTTTCTCCTGTTAATCTGTCCTTTGGTACAGGGGCCCCAGCTGAGAACCCAGAAGGCAGAAGGACAAACTTTTTCCTCCCCTACTCTTGTCACCTACAGCTTGAGTGAAACTTCTGGGGGTGTCGCCGTAACAATCCCACCGTCTCCACTGACTGATCACTTGGGATGTGCCAGACCTCAGTCTAGTTGTAGCCACAGCAAGATAAGGTGGGCACTACTCCCCCTGTCTTACAGATAGATAAGACAATGAAGGTCAGAGAAGAAGGATAAGAAACTGGCTGGCAGGTGGCACAGCCAGGATTCCAACCCAGATTCTGCGGCCAAATTCAGGCGTGGGACTGAATTAATCACATAATAACAAATGCAGTTAAACTTGACATCAAGTCCGATTATTTTTTAAAGCCCTAAAAATGCTAGCACTTTGGTTTTCACATTACCTCCACAATCCTCCCCACAATCCGTTACCTGGAAGATGGCCTGTCTTTCACCTTGGACGGGTCCATCCATCTTTGCCTAGTGCTACCCGGTTCAGGCTTGGATTTCCTGAACTTGTTACAACCGTGGGCTAGACCGATAGCTCATCTCTCTCAGTGTGCGAGCCACAGAATATGTCATCTCGCGTCGGCAATCCACCGAGTGCTGTCACTAGTCCTGGTACCGAGTTAGCTGCCAGGACCGGTCTGCACAGCAGTCTCAGAGGAGCTCCAAGTCCGCTGGGGAATCACACCCACCGATAACGGAGACGCATGCCATACACACCCAGAGAATGAGACACTGATCCTGACAAAAGACGTACAGAGCTTGAGTACAATGAAAACAGGGTACTGATAAGAAAACCAACGTCTCCATGTCGTGTCCTAAGAACAGAAATAAGAGGCAAGTATCAAAACCTCCCTGGAATCTCTGACAAAGTGAGATGGTGAAAAATAAGTGGAGAGAGTTTCTTCCAAGAAATTCTTTTATTTTACTTCGGACTTAAACTCTTTTTAAAATTTGATAGAAACCGCTCAGGTCAGGACTGCTTGTTTTTTTAATTTTAATTCAAAATTTTGTAAAGATGAATTCCTTTTTCTTTTCTTACTTTATATACCAGTGTTCCTTTGCTGCAGTTTTCAGCATAGTGAGTCTGAGGTTCTCACAAGTATCAGTAAGTGTGGAAGAACAGCACGAGGCTCTCGGAAAGGGCGGTGCACTAGTCCGTCTGATAAATCCATCGGCTTTAAATTCGAATGAAAAAGTGAGCAATAGGAAGATTCACTGTCTATCTCTCAGCTCATCTGAATCATCAGTTGTCAACACACAATATTTTACCTCCACAGAACCTTTTAAAAGTTCGTTATTTGCAAATGTGTTTACACACATACATAAGTATATGTTCACACAATTTCTTCATTATTTTCATTGTAGGAGTAATAAATAGTGATTCATTATTATAAAAGAGAACATATATAAACCTGTAAAAAAACACTTAGTCTTGAATAAAAAAGATAGAAGACTAATGACATTGTACATATATATGCACATTTATACGAATTAAATAGAGAAAGGGGGAAAATAGAAATGCTTTAATAAATACATGGCTAAATGAACCACGGTGCATTTAATATGAAATCCTATATTCCTGTTAAAAAAAAGAGTCATCTGTATTTTAGAAGGACTTCCATGATGAATTAAAAACTTTTAAAACCACAAACTGCACTCCCCAACATATTTAAAATATTAACTTCTAAAACCGTCCCATCGATGTACTTATCTACCCACACACATGCACACGCAGTAAAAGGCAGTGGTTACCGCTGGGCCGGCAGGGGGATGGGGGAGAAGATGGTCAACTGGGACTTTGTCAGTAGCACTTAAATCTTTATGAGATGTAGTCACGGGTCACTTGCAGAACTAAAAACAAGTTAAAATAAAGCATTTGGCACCCTAACAATGTCTTACCAAATGGACCTGGGCTCAGTGTCACTTGGTATTAAAAGAATGTAAACTGAAGCAATGCAAAATTTTCCCATTAAATCAGCGTTAAAAGAAAGTATTCAATGTTAATGAGGATCAAGTAAAAGGACTGCTTCCCCCACAGAGGGAAACATCCTGCCACCTGTACCTACAGCAGTGAAGTGCTTCTGCTCTTTCACCCAGTTCCACCTGAAACCCATCTCAAGGAAATAATTAGATATCAGGAGAAAGTTTACACATCGATACTTATCATGACTCCTCACTAGTAAACATGCAGAAGTCCCCAGTTCAACAACCGGGAAACGGTTTAAGACACTGTGAAATACCCACGTGGTACAACAGTGTGCAGCCGTTGCCAGTTACACTCAAGCGGAAATCATTAAGACAGGAAAGCAGGATACCAAAAACGTTCTAACAAGCATAATACAACACACTGACATGCGTACACAGGCAAGGATATGCTGAGGAAGCTGACGGGTCCTGGTGGTGTTTTCCCAGCTCACAGGAGCCTGCAGACACTGCTCAGTGAGTCATTCCTGCCGTGAAAAACAACACTGTCTTACAAAGTACCTAGTCATGGGGGCACCCGGGTGGCTCAGTCAGTGAGGCATCTGCCTTCGGTTCAGGGCATGATCTCAGGGTCCTGGGATGGAGCCCCCTGTCCGGCTCCCTGCGCAGGGGAGAGCCTGCTTCTCCCTCTCCCCACGGCTCATGCTCATAAATAAATAAATAGATAGATAGGTAGATAGATAGAAAATAAGTCTTTAAAAAAAAAAAGTACCTCGTCTTTTCTATTTGTGTACTGGCTGTTCCTAAGAAAGAGGTCAAACGCTTGTTCAGAAGGCGTGCCCATCTGGAGCGTCGCCGTGGAGGGAGGGGTTCTGCCCCATCTGTTGGTAAAAGGACCACTTGGCAGGAAAGATATTCCTGCTCCTTTCCATCCCTGCCCCAGTGTGTGTGCGGGTGGGACAGAGGAGCCGTGACATCGGCGCCCACAGTGGACCCTGGACCCCATGGAGGTGGGGCTCAGCAGGTCTCTGCCCTCTCACGGCCCCCACGTCCACATTCACGATGAGATGCTCCTCGCTACGCTGCAGTTCCAGGAGGCTGTGTTCTCAGCCTTCCCATCAGGCAGGAAAGAGAACGCTCACCCCCAGCATCTCTTACCTTACTTCCCCACGTGTGTGACGGGACCCAGATCAGCGTAGGATTGCCCCAGGAATGAAGAGGCATCGTAAGGTTTAGTTCCTCACCTACAGCGGCTTTGTGGGTGACGTGAGCCACTTTGTTTTACTGGGCTCTTCGCGGGGGAGGGTGTTTTAATAAAGATTTTATTTTTTAAGAATGTTCTCCTTTTCACTGCTTTCCCGGGTGGGTCTCATTGGATGAAAACAGGACAATGTCTTTGCTCCTGTCACATTCAGCAAAGTGTAGCTTTTGATTCCCTGGATAATGTGACCTATTCTGGTGCCCTTCCTTCCACCAGGGCCACAAAGGAGGGCTTGGCTGAGCGTCCCGGCCTCAAGGTGGGGGGCTGCAGAGCAAGAGGAAGGGAGCCTGGTGTTGAGTGATGGCCTTCAGAGGAGGCTGGACCTCCACTCCGCCCCCAAGAGACTTGGCTGTGTCTGACGCTCGTCGCCAAAGCTGCTGCTCCTGTCAACGAAACACGCACCTGTCCACATTATCCTGATGCTGGACCTCTGTGGGTTTTCCACATTCATCACTGACACCTCTTATAAGGTGAGCTCTCTCCAGCTCAAAAGTCTAGAACCTTCTTTACCAGAAGCCTCAACAACTTGTATTGAAAACATCTCTTCTCTATATTCTCTTTCTCCATTCCTGGTCTCCCAAGTGTGGGGCCCACCATGGAGCTGAAGAAGGCACAAGTCTTTACCTCTCCAGGCATGACTTCTCTGGCTCAGCCCCATCACAATGTTAGCAGCCAGAGATGATGGGGGCACTGGCCCCAGAGGCATCAGCTCCAGGCCTGAACGCACTCTCTCCAACTTCTTGCAACAGAGCCAGGCACACTGGTAAGTCAGCGTCTCCAGGCCCCTGGGGGGCAGGAACCACCGTTGGGCTCACCAGCCCCCGGCCCCCCAAAGCCCTCCCTCCAGCCCAGGAAAGCAGGGCCCAGGACGGTGGCCGGCGTCAGCAGCCTCCCAACCCTGCTCCTCCCAAGAGGAAATTGGTTGGAAATCCTGAAAAACCCAGTGTTTTGTTAAAATTTGGGGGAGGAGGGTTCCATATGGTAATATATGTTCGATGAAGGGAAATTACAAGAAAGGGGACAAGCACTAACATTATGATGCATTCCCTGCCAACCTTTGTCATCTGAGATTTTTTTTTTAACAAAAACAGAGTCCTAGGCTTCATGAGTCCTCCCGGGCTGCGTCTCACCACCCAAGACGGACACCTCTTAACCTCTCTGTCAACTCAGGCCTCTCCTGAGTGTTCCCAGAGCAGTGAGCACGCCCCACGTGGGGAAAGAAGACTCCAGATTTCTCGGAGTGCCTTGCCCACAGACAGAGTGCACTCTGAAGCTCTCAGCTCTGAGTCTGGCTGGAACAAGGGTCCCCTAAACCAGAGGCCACCTGTACTCACATGTAAGAGTGTCCACCTTCACCTACACAGTAAAAACCCAGAAAAAGAAAACTCCAGAGCTAACTACATTTAGTACACTCGGAGTTTGGATCACCAGACACAAAAGCTGGCAGGGTTTCCAGGGCCTCCCCATACCACACGTGAGATGTGGGGGGCCCCAGAGGCTTCTGGATGTGCTCACCTGCCTCCTTGCACACACCCGTTTGTCCCTCCCATCTCTGTGAATGCCATGAAGCCTTCTCTTCGTAATGTCCCACAGACTCCATTCTAAGAAATGCTGCTGCAAAGCATTTGCTGAAAACAAGACCTAACTTCTTAACAGGCTGACTCATGGATACGGCTCTGTGGCCTTACCGTCGAGAATCAGAAGCCCCCATGGACGAGGCCTGCAGCCGGAAACCGGACTCATCTGGAAGGCAGCGCTGTCCCCCAGGACACTCTCACCTCTGATTCAGCTGCTCTTTGGGCAAGAGAGTCAAGGCTTGGCGGGTGTTCCCCAGCCAGGGAGAGACAGGAGTGTACAATGTGTCAGTGGAGACTTTCCTGGGAGAGTTTCCAACGTGGCAACTGAAGTTAGTCTTGCAGTATTGACATGTTAGACCTGACTATACTGATGTTAGGGCGCCCGAGCCCTCCTCCACCCACATTCATTCCTGTACTCAGAACCCTCACTGCCTGGTACCCAGGATCAACTAATTCCAAGTAAGATGTGAGGGGCTAATAGCGCCTTAGAATCCCAATGCCAGGAGTATCTGGATTTAAAAATGATTACGTATTGGGACGCCTGGGTGGCTCAGTGAAGCATCTGCCTTCGGCTCAGGTCATGATCCCGGGGTCCTGGGATCAAACCCCAGTTGGGCTCCCTGCTCAGCACGGAGTCTGCTTCTCCCTCTGCCTGCCACTCCCCCTGCTTGTGCTCTCTCTCCTTATCTGACAAATAAATAAAATCTTTTTTAAAAAATGATTAAGTATTAAAATATCTGGATAAAAGTTTGTACATGAGATCATGTTTTTATTTACTGTGTGAAACTGTTTTAATTACAGAAATAATTACACATGTTCAAGTTAAACATTCTAAGTAGTAAAGCCCTGAGAGAGAATTCCAGGTACCTGGAGTTTGGCCACCGACAGCTAGTCCACCTGCACGTTCTGACTCCTTTCCAGGCCTTTCCCTCCATTGTTACACAGTTTCTTTACTAAAGTGTGACTCTGTTTCTATATGTTCCCGTGTAGTCTGTCATACGTTGTGTCCCGTTGTGTCCCGTGTCAATACTTTCCTTCACATTGTTGTCATGGTTACAGCACGTTCCACCCTATAGATAAATTACAGAACCTATTTATCCAAGCCCGCTCTGGGGGGCCACCTGGGCTGCTTCCAAACGTTCAGTTTCAAACAATGTTCATTCACACTAAGCATTCCCGGGGCTCAATCTCTGGACACAGCGCCACTCATTTCCTTAGAAACCACTCTGAAGAGCAGGCTCACTGAGTCATGGGAAGGACATGTCACTTCACAGTGGCCACAGGAGACCTCGTGGGGAAAACGGCTGAGTCATGTCACTTCGCACTGCTCTCGACTGTGGCTGAATTTCCCCAGTCTGTTTCTGCTGCCCTCACTGTGAACCTAATTCTTATCCAGTTTTCAAGCTACCCAAATCCTGTAGTCTGTGGGACATCCTGAGTTCAAGAAGCTATCGACCTTATTAGCATAACCTCTGAGTCCTTGCTTAAAATAAGATCCGAAGCCATCCTGTCTGTTCAGCCTTTTCTGTTCCTAAATTCTTATCCACCTGTCCTTTCTCTGACACTTCTAACTCGCTGACTGACTCGGATCAGCAAGTATTCCAGAACCGTCTTGATCCTGTCTGATCCTTAGTTCAAACCTTATTTTCCTCCCCAAGGGAGCTTTATGGGCCAAAAGTAACTCCAGACGGCTTGTGAGCCCCCAATCCCAACCCTCTTAGTACTAGAGCAGTCAGTGGGATGGTGCCAGGGCTAAACTCCTGGGCCCTCTGCCGCCACCCCTCTCATGACGGGACACCCGACTGACTCAGCAGCACCGTGTTTATTTGGTGGCACCCCACGTCCGTGGGACAACAAGCAGCCAGTGTCTCCAGAGCGGGACAGGAGCAGCCACTCAAGATTATTCTAGCTCCTAACTCTCGTCTACACCGCGCCCTTAGGAAGGGTGAAGCTGCACCACAGAACCCAAGAACAGGACCTTCACTGTCCGAGCACAACTGCCCCCCACGAAGCTGCCTCCAGCCACCTGCTTATCTCCCCAGCACGTGACAGACCTCACACCGTGTCTGTGAAGCCACACGGATTCATTACATATCACACGGCTGGCCTATCCTCAAGGAAGCGCTGGGCAAGATTCAGCCTTTCTCATGGGGGACAATCCTGCAGTGTGTGGGACTGTCCCCATGACCGAGGGGCATTCAGCAGCCCACACGCTCAGAATAGGAAATGCTAATACACCCCCCCATTATCATCATGACAACCATACGTGCCCTCACAGGTTTCTAGACACCCACGTGGGGGGGGGTGACACCATCCCCCACTAGGAACCCCTTCTGCTCCAGGGTGAGAGGGAATTGACACTCGGAGATGACAGAAAACCATACTAACCTGGACACAGAATTGTGCAGGGCAAGCTCTAAGTACCATAAAGTCTAAAGGAGGCCAGGAAGGCTGAGGTATAGCGCAAGCTGTGGTATGAATGGGGGGGGACTTCTTGGGGGTCCAGTCCGGGGTTAAAGTTTGCCATGAAACGCTTTCTCGTCAACGTGCTGGGTTTCCCCTGCTTTAACCTGATCACATGGGCAAATACAAGTAACCCACATTCTACACACTTGGCTATGCCGACCTCTAAAACACTTACTGTTGCTCCCCACATCCTGGGCGTACAGGGAGGGCAGTGAAACGGTGAGAGTCTTGGTGAAGGTGAAGGACACGGCCAGCCCACCCCAGCTGGGCTGCACCAGGGAACCACAACAGAAGCTCTGCCCTTCCCTGAAGGACCCAGGAGGCCAGCGCCCTGCCCAGCTCCTTCCCGCCTACTGCAGCTGTGATCAAAGGGCCACTGTTCCCAGGGGGCCAGGGACAATGGCCCTTGTTGATCTTCTCTGCTCCAGCTAAACAAGGTCACCGGCTACTTTCAACCTTAGTCACAGTCAATCTCCCCACCTCTCACTGCCCGAGTTGGCAGGGCTATGTTTTCTGACATCACCTTTGTGTGCAGGTGAGACTGAAAAGGTCAGCGAATGAGCCACCTTTTAGAGATCCTGTTGAAAACTGACTCATGACATATCCTCTGCGCTGTGGTTCTCAAACTTCTAGAACTTACTTAAAATGCAAAGAGCTTAGTTAAAATGCAGATTCCCAGCCCTGATAAAGTTAAGTTGTGGGGGCAGGAAGCTACAATTTCACCCCCACCAGGTGTTCCTGAAACAGGTGACCCACGGGGGCCCTCCATGAAGAGTACCACAGAACCACAGAACGGAAAATAAAAAACACCACCTTCCTGGCATTTGACACTCTATCTCCCTGAAATGTATTTCTCGCCAGCAAAAAGAAAACTAACCATCTAGTAAATGTAAAATAGAAGTTAAGAGATCAACTTAATTCAGAAGGAAAATTAGTCAAGTCCCTACTGAAAGGCTCAATTTGCCCTACAGTTTCCGTTGATTCCGGCAAAGCACACTGAATGTAACTATACAACCTTATACTTGCACAAACATTACTAATTTTGCAATACTTCCCACTTCAGCCTCATGAAAGACGATCTCACCTTACCATCAGATTATCTGCACCAGCCCGGTGGGCAAAGTGAAGAGTCAACACAACATGTCTGGAGATGAATCCAGGAACCCAAGCATCTGGAATGTTCTACCTTTCTCTGAGAGATTAGAAATAGACAGATTTCATGTCGCATTCCAACTCAGACCCACTGACTGGACCCAGCTGCCCAGAGTGCAGTGTAGGAAACCCAGCCCAGGGGAGGGCAGTGGTGGTAGGCTAGCAAGGCCTGTCAGGAACTCAGGTGAGAAAGGTGGAGGCGTCTGGGCCCACGTATACTCGACACGCCACGTCTCAGAGTACTTGGAAGCATTTAAAATATTTATAAATACCACTGGCTCTCATTCCTGCCCTCACCAAATATGCTGAAGGGTCCACCGTATGCCGGATGGTACGCTAGGACTCGGGACACAGCTGATGATGGTAAGTGCCACCAATGAAACAGTGTGACACGGTGAGGTGGCCTTGACACTAAGGCTTTCCCTGACAGACGGGTATTTCAGGGGAGACCTGGAGAAAGAACAGAAGTCAACCAAATCTTAAAAAGGAGGGAGGAGAGTGGAAGCGAATGGCTCCCTCAGGAACCGAACCCCAGCCGCCACCACGGTGGGCCCCCCAAGAGACCGAGAGAGAGGGATGGGCAGTGCTGGGGAAGGCGGGCTCCAGCCAGGCCACGCGGGGCTCTGAGGCTGTGAGACTATGACTCCAGCTGCCGATGGAAAAGTGGGGAGACGAAGGCCAGCGCTCTAGTTGGGGTGGGGGTGGGAGGCGTGTATTACCACATCTGCATTTCAGAGAGAGGACCCCAAGAGCCTCAGGGAGCGGGGAGGGTGACCACATGGGGAGGAGGGCAACAGGAAGGGGACAAGTGGGGGGACCTGGATGCTTTTTGGAGGCACGATCACCAGTAGCTTGATCTGGGAAAGCACACAGGGTAGGATAGAAAGGGACAAGACCGAGCCCTGGCTCCAGCTGAGCGCCTGGGACATGTTTGCGTGGCCACCCCACGAGGCCACGGACCAATGAGAGGCGGACCTGTGAGAAGGTGTAAAATCTGAAAATCCAGGGGTGCAGGCAGGGAGGAAGATGAGACCGAAAACACTCCCTCCCTCCCGCTTTCCAGTCTGGTTGCATTTTATACTGGATGTGCTGTTACACCTGTAAAGACTTCTTCCAGCAGAGACTGATCACGTAAATCTGATTTTCTAAATTACAGCACTTACTGCAATTTTGTACCTCTCATAACAACTTAATTCAAGCAGCCAGAAAACTCCTGCTACTGAAAGCATTTCCTAAAAATTCTGCCTCTTCCTGCCTTGTTAAACATGGCACACCAGCCGAATTTTGTCATTCTTCGGAGATCTCAACGTGACCATGGTGGGCCCGGCCTGCACGGCCCCGGGCTGCATGGACCGTGAACCCCAGCACAGCATGCAGCGGCGGCCGTCACCCTGTAAGCTGCCCTCCGCGGACACAAGACCAGGACAGGGGCCCAGGTCTCGAAACTGGAATAAGGACACTGCCCCCAGCTGAGCCACCCACTGTGGGCTGTCTGGAGAGAAAAAGGCTTGTGTGAAACGCAATCAAGAGACCGGGTCGAGCCTCCGAAAGCCACAACGATAACCAACCCGCGGGACTCATCTGCGCAGGAAAAGGGCTTTATTCCTAGAGCTGACATTCTCTTTTCCGATAAAACACAGATCTCCCAGGGAGAAGGCCCGAAGCTGCTCGTATTCACCTCTAGGACGGCTTTGGATTCTTCCCTGCCAGCAGGGCTTAACAGGAAACACTCATCCCACGGTGGACGAGGCTTCGCGTCTCCTACCGTGGCCTAAAGTCACCCTTAAAACCCCCGGCCACCACCTCTCGCGTGAGACTCTCAGGGCCCAGGTTCCAAGCCGCAGCCAAGCTCGAGCTGGGGACGGCTCCGCTCGACGGCTGCCCCTCTTCCCTCTTCAAAGACGCGCAGGGCACACCAGAGAGGGGTGTAAACAGCCTTTTCCAGGTTGTGTGTGTCTCAAAATGGCCGGAAGCATGTTCGTTATTCTCCTTAAAATTACTTTTAAAAACTCAAAAAGACCTGACGCACACATGTGTTTACAAACCACCATTCTGAAGGGCTGCCACTCGCCTACCCTTAGATACCTGTTTCGGAATGGAGTGTGAGACACCTGAAAGACTGAGATAAAGAAGAAAAACTAGCATTTCTGATACTGCCAGTCTGGGCAGAGCGTGGGAAATGGGCCTACTTGCCCACAGAAACTAAAGGGTCAAGAGAGTGAGAATTTCTGAATAACACGAGTCCAAGAGCCATAAAGAAAAGTTTGCGAGAGAAGAGAAAAAGCTATACAGAGAACATATAAAACAGGTAAGACTACATACAGCTGAACTGGGTTTGAACTACTCGGGTCCACTTACATGTGGGTTATTTTCCAGAAATACAGGACAGTACTGCAAATGTACTTTCTCTCCCTTAATTTTCTTAACACTTTCTTTTCTCTAGCTCACTTTATTGCATGAATACAGTATACATATAACATATAAAATATGTGTTAATCAACTGTTTATGTCATCAGTAAGGCTTCTGGTCAACAGTAGGTTATTAGCAGTTAAGTTTTGGGGGAGTTAGAAGATTTTAAACCATGTGGGGGATTGGTGCCCCTAATCCTCAGGTTGTTCAAAGGTCAATGCATTTTACATTTATATAAAATAGGAAAGATATATATATTTATAATGTATTATATACAATGTATTAATGTCTATTATATATTACTCAGAAAGTCCCAGTTTTTGTTTGCTGGTTGGTTTTCATCTTTCAGCAGCCACTCACAGATGTTTTGGTAATTATAACATAATGCCAAGCGCAAACACAAGGGAAAGGGGGTTTTCTCTAATCTCGCAGCTTTTATTGTTTTTAGCATGCAACTTGCCTGCTTTTCAGAGCAAAGGCATGCAGTCACTCTTCAGACTTGGACCCACCTCCCTCACCCACCCAGGGTCTACATGCTTGCTCTCTCGAGCCAATCTGAACAAGTGACACGAGGCACCCACAGGAGATCCGCCCCAACCCCAGCAGTGCAGGGGCATAAAGTGAGCACCCAAACTACCCCAAGACCAAGTGCGGACTCTGCGCAGGGCACTGAAAGTGTCAGGACAGACTTGGGTTTTCCCGGGACAGTGTGCTCATTTGGAAAAAGGCGAGCAACACAGCGCATGAATGACCCTAGAGTCCGGGGCTGGGTCTCACGTCGCTCGGGAGTCATGGGAGGGGCAGAGGACAGAGGGACGGGGCGCAGTGAGCTTCTGCACGTCCACACAGCAGGCCCAAAGCTGGCCTGCAATCAAGTTATTTTAAAAAGCCAAGGTAAGTCGATATTCATGTTATGTGTCTAGTTGGAGAAGATTATTAACTGTTAGAACAAAACGGCTTGGGGGTAAAAAACCTGCAAGTGAAGCAGAGAAGAGTCCCAGTGATTGTCTCCTTAGGGACTGTGACCTGCATGTGAGCGAGCCTCGGAAACAGGGGGGCCGATGTCTCCCTTCCGGAGAAGGCAGAGTGACTAACGGGGTTTGAGGACAAAATCACCAGGCACGGACGGAGCCGCCACTTCGGCGGGTGATGGGTACGAACAGTGACTCCCAAAGCTCCAAAGCCAAAAATCCAAGAACGTCTGCGTGCTAAAACCAAGAACTCAGCTACTCTGACCCAATGACCATGCCTGTGAGTAAACTTTTCAAGTATGTCTTAAACCAAAACATTTTCTCACTTGATTTGATTCCAAATGCCTTTTAAGCCTAGAAAAAAAACATGATGAAAAAATTCAAACTCAACACTGACTCAAGTGACAGAAAGGGGGGGGCCCTCCGGGAACCACTGAGAGAAAGGACTTACGGAGCTTCCAGAGCCAGCCCAGGGGAGGCACCCCCAAACGCCCCACACAGGCACCACTACCAAATCGGAGCCCGCTCTGCTCGAGAGACCGTTCTGAGGAAGAAGACGATCCTTCCGGGGTGTAAGCGACACGCAGGCATGCGGATGGGACGCACAGGAACGTGACAACAGAAATGACAGCAGGTGACCGTTCCGGAAGGCCAGGGACGCCTGAAGCTTTTGTGAACGGACATGCTCATCTTCGTGGCAGCTCTGCGAGAACCTTCCCGGTGCCCATTTCACAACCCAGGAGGGGGCCAGGCGAGCTTGGCCCTCCAAAGGGGCCCGCACCCTCCACAAGGCACTTCTGTATCACCCACGACATGCTCTGGCTCCAGGGAAGGACAGCTGGCTGGCCAGCCCTCCTCACTTCATTTGCACAGGTTCCCATCTCTAAGACAGATTTTCAGCTGCAACTGAGAGCTCACTTTTTGCCCCCATTCGGCTTTCTCCTTAATAGAAAATGTAAATCAAAAGCACTTGCTGCAAAGCGGAGACAGACACGAGATCAGGTCTGAGTAACGCGAAGGCCAAGAGAAGCGAAAGGGAAACAGATCCTTCGTGCAAGTTAAACTAAAACGCCACCTTGCACTTCTGGAGCCTCAAGAGTTTTGAAAATGAGAAGTAAGCCGGGGAAAGCAGACAGTGTGAACAGGGGCGGTCCTGACGGCAGGAGCAGCTGTGGCGCACAGCACCTCGTTCCAGAAGCTCAGGCCAGACAGGCCATGAGCCCCGGGGAGCAGGACGCCTCCTCACCTGCCCCAAAGAGAAACACGGAACATGGGGGCCACTTTAGAGCTCGTGCCACCGAAACTACCTTCATCTCCTGCTTGTGCCTGGTAAACACTGTGGTTAAATTATTCATAGTTTCTGTCTGAAAGAGAGGAAGGGAGAAGTGAAATGCACCCAGCCCCGGTGGCTTCTGTCACTCTAGGGAGAAAAGGTGCACGTGTGCAGCACCAATAAAATCAAGAACAGGGGACGCGACTAGCTCTGCAGCTGACACGGCAGGGCTGCGAACACACTCGGTCACAGAGCGACCATCCCCACGGTGCCTTTACGAGTGTCTTCTCCAGGGGACGCCTGGGTGGCTCAGTCGGTGAAGTGTCAGCCTTCAGCTCAGGTCATGATCCTGGGGTCCTGGGATCAGGCTCCCTGCTCAGCGGGGAGCCTGCTTCTCCCTCTGCCTGTCCCTCCCCCTGCTTGTGCTCTCACACTCTCTCTCTCTCTCTCTCTCTAATAAATAAATAAATAAATAAATAAATAAATAAATAAATAAATAAATAAAATCTTTAAAAAAAAAATGTAAAACATAAAAGTGTCTTCTTCTTCCAGGTCTCTACAAGCACTGAATTCAGAAAGCGGTGTTAGTATATTCCCCGGTTGGCAGCTCGGTTGGTTAGGGGACAGGGAGGAGCCCAGACGATCTCCTTTCTCTTGGTTCTGCATCTGGAAAAGTTTCCTTGCTTAAAAAATAGCACTGGGTAGGGGCGCCTGGGTGGCACAGCGGTTAAGCGTCTGCCTTCGGCTCAGGGCGTGATCCCAGAGTTCTGGGATCGAGCCCCACATCAGGCTCCTCCGCTATGAGCCTGCTTCTTCCTCTCCCACTCCTGCTGCTTGTGTTCCCTCTCTCGCTGGCTGTCTCTGTCTCTGCCGAATAAATTAAAAAAAAAAAATCTTAAAAAAAAAATAGCACTGGGTAGCAACAGCCACTGCTGTTGTAAAATCCATGGAGACGGGATTTTTTTTTTAATATATATTTTTTTAACATTTATTTATTTGAGAGAGAGAGAGAGAAAGAGCAGAGGGAGGAAGAAAGGGAGAGAGAATCTCAAGCAGGCTCCCCACTACTTGCAGGGCCCAGTGCAGGGCTCGATCTCACGACCTTGAGATCAGGGCCTGAGCCAAAACCAAGAGTCAGACGCTTCACCAACGGAGCCACCCAGGTACCCCAAGATAGGATTTTTAAAAGCAGATTTTAACAAGAGACTCTGCTTAGAACACACACACTTGCTTTTTATTTTTATCCCTAATATCTACTAGGAACCTCACTAAGTAGGTGTTTTTATTCTCATTTCACAGATTAAAAAGTAATAATAATAACTTGAAATCACTCTTGAATGAAATGCTGTGTCCACCCCGAAGTGAGTGACGGCCTGCGCGAGGCTCCCAGTGACAGGAACGCCCCGGCGGCACGTGAAGGAGGACGGTCTGGGGGACTAAGTGGCTCCACGCTCACTCACGGGACATGGAGGTGGACACAAGGCACGGCAGAGCCATTCGCTGTTTCCAGCAAACCAAACGCACGCATCCCAGCACCAGAGGCTGGCTGAACTGAACAACACAGCGGGACTGCACTGCAGCACCAGCGCCCGCGGACAAAATCCTCTCGGGAGTAACAAGGGTTCAGGTCATCCAACAACGTGGCAACTACGCTTCCCTTATTACAAAGTGTGTAGATTACAGCAGAGCACCATCTATACCCCTAATTACAAGAGAAAGAAACGACAAGTTCGAAACACCAGCGACCCATGACGTCCCCTCCAGCAGGCACGGCTCAGCCACGTCTCTCTCTGCCGTTAACGACCTCAGAAGCACCGCAACGTCTCAACTAGAACACCACCCAGACAGGTGCAAGCAGAAGTTCAACAGGAAACAGTTCTGAGATTGACTGGAGACTGCCTACGAAAACTAAATTAAAAATGCGTATTGCATCGACTGGGGCCACGTGATGCTCTCCGGCGGGCAGAGTGCAGATTTAGCTTTGACTCTTCGCCAGGACGAGGAGACGACACACGGTAGTGATGACGAGGCAGCAGAGATGCTTCAACACAACCTTTCTTTTCTGATTAAGTTTACTGTTCGTAAGCAAACTGCTTAGTCCCTAATTCCTCTGTTTCCTTCCCCATTGTATACGAAGCATCTTTGGTGAGCTAACAGTGGTCCCTGAGGGTCCTGTCTCGCCTTGCTCTTCCTGCAGGCACCCCATTCTAGCAGTTCCCCAGAGAAGCAAGTACAAACTCCATTCCCTCTATCTCATCTGTGTGTGGCTGCCAAACTAAGGATCCCAACGCACCCCTTTTACTGGCTTTTATACACCCCTCCTATCAACCACAGAGTCAGAAAGACCTGGCCCAGGTTTTGACACCAGCGCATCCAGCCCCAACCTCCTCCCCAGCCCTCCACTCCACCCAGACACCTCTAGTGCCCAGCCCTTGACTTACAAAGGCACAGTGACTGCTCTCCCATCCCCAAAGGCACACCAGCCTGGGAGGCCAGCTGGCCCCTGCCACTCCCACTGCTCCTCCTCAGGCTCCTTCCCCAACTTTTACCTCTGCCCAGCCCTGACACAGACACCCACTTGTCAGGGGCCGGCCCTTTCCCCCACTTCATCCAAGTACTACGAGTTTGTAAGACAGAGACATAGGTCAGAAATTTCAAAATTAACTTTGGCCACAGCTCCTTGGAGAACTGGCTGACTCCACGGCTGGAATGGGACACACGCAAGATGACCCCAAAGCATCTTGTAGGGCCAGAAAGAGTGCTAACGTGCCCATGTGTGTGCACACCCACGCACGCACGCACACGCAACCATGGGAGCATGTCTGAGGACACGGGAGCCAACTGAGAGAGCTCCCAATGGCCAAAGCTGGGACAACATGAACATCAATTAAATAGCCATGAATCCATGCTGACGGAACTGATGGAGGGATACCCTGCCCTCAAGAAGGTGTCACCTAACTACCTAGGCCTAATGGGTGCACCACGCACAGTGACTTCCTTCCAGAGAGGAGCATATGGAAAGGGAAAAAAGGAAGTCATGTGACAGTGGGGACACATGACAAACAGATCCCAGCCAGGCGAGGGATGTCACTCCAACAGCGATAGTCACACTGACGCTGTGCACCACAGATATGGTTAAAGTGGCGTTTCACTTCTGTGGTCTTCCTCAGAGAAATCCAAAGCCGCAATCTAATCAGGGGAAAACAGGACAAACCCCGGTTCAGAGACAGTCTACAAAACATACGAAACACCTGACTAGTTCTCCTCGAAAGAACCAAGGTCATCAAAAACAAATGTCTGAGGAGCGACCGGAGTCCAGCAGCCCCAGAGCCTGAGGAGACAGGGGTGGCGTCCGGAAGGGGATCCCAAAACCCAGAAGGGACACGAGGCCAACGCTAAGGAGAGCTGAGTGAAACCAGGCTTTGCTTACACCATCACATATCAATACTGGGTCACTAGTTACAAGCGTGCACGCTGTTGTGAGACATTAACAGTAGTGCAAGCCAGGGGAGCCTGGGTGGCTCAATGGTTAGGCGTCTGCCTTCTGCCCAGGGCGTGATCCCAGGGTCCTGGGATCGAGCCCCACATCAGGCTCCCTGCTCTGCTGGGAGCCTGCTTATTCCCCTCCACTCCCCCTGTTTGTGTTCCCTCTCTCGCTGGCTGTCTCTGTCAAATAAATAAATAGATAAAAAATCTTCCCAAAAAAACAGTAGGGCAAGCTGGGTGTGGGGAAATAAGATCTCCTGCATTACCTTCCCAACTTTTCCCTCAATCTAAAACTAATCTAAAATTAAGTTTGTTTTTAGAAGTTCCCTCTGGCTCCTTCATTCCCCTCCCCCACACCAGGTTGCAGTTCAAAATGTTGTTCTGTTCCCTCCACTCCCATTTTCGGGGCCACAGTCCTTCCTGGGCCTTGTGTCTTCTGACCCATTCTCCACACAGGTGCCAGAGGAAACTTCTGAACATGCAAACCCAAGGATAACACCTCCCAGATCAAAGCCCTTCAACAGCTCCCACTTACCCAGGTCAGGGTTGGTCAACTTTCTCTGTATCGGCCCAGAAAGGACATATTTAAAGCTCAGCAAGCCTACCCTACTCTGCCACTATGGTGCTCAAACAGCCATGTACAATATGTGAACAAGGGGCCGTGTTTCAATAAAACTTTATAAACACAGGCAGAGGACTGTATTTGGCCAAAGGCCATATCTAGTATATCAACCCCTGGCCTAGAAAGTCCAAACTCCTTAGATGGACATTTAAGGCATAATCCACATGACCCTGAACCTTCTCTCCTCCTTCCTTGGGTTATGTTATCTGCTCCCACAAAGCTGTGCTCCCCAGTTCCCCTCCACTTACAGGAGTCAGGGCCCCTCCTCCTCGAAGAGCCTCCCCATCATTCCATGTCAGAACAATTTCTCCCCTATCAAAACTCAGAGCATACCTGGACACCTACAACTCACCTGCTACAACACCAGCTAAACTGTTAAAAATCATCATATATTATCACTCAATTTTCTATATTTGTGTTAGTTGTGTTCTTTCCAGTCAATTCCAAGCATGTTTAAGTTATTTAGAAACACAGAGTCAGTTAAGACACACTCCACGCCTTCGAAGAGCAGCAGACAGTAAGTCCTTCCTACAGCTTGTTCGCAGCACTCGGGACACTCTAGCAGGTGCACCCTCTACTCAGAAGTGTGCTGTAATCAACTAAGTCTGAGTGATCCTGCGCTCAACGAGGTTAAGCCGCTTTCCTCGCCTGAGGAATTCCCAAGCCCACACTGTACCCTGTGAACTCCTTAGGAGGGGTCTTTTCACACATTCACTCTCAAATGTGTCTGGCTTGGCTGTGGAGTTTTTCCGCATTTGTAGCATCCGTGTCCTGCAGAACAATGAGGAAACTGTTACATTAAGTACAGTCCTACAAGGTAGACTGAAAGTTCTAACTCTTTCTACTTGTCACTGTGGTGGGCTGAATAATGCCCCCCCAAAAGTTACCCAGTTCCTAATCCCTGCAATCTGGGATGCTGCCCTATATGGCCAAAAAAAAAAGAAAAAAGAAACATAAAGAAAACAGACTTTGCAGGCGTGATTAAGTATAAGATCTTGAGATGGGGAATGATCAGGACGGGCCCTAAACACAATCAAAGGTGTTCTTACAAGAAGGAGGCACAGGATGGTCAGACAGTGGACAGAAGAGGCACTTGGAGCAGAAGGCAGAGCCGGGGGGAGCGTGGCCGTGAGCCCAGGAGCGTTGGCAGCCACCATAAACTAGGAGGCAAGGCAGCTCCTGTCCTGGGACTTCCAGAGGGAGCCCAGCCCGGCCAGTACAACTAACTGGGGGCCTCTGGCCTCCAGAACGGAAAGAAAATAAATGTGTGCTGTTTAGGTTACCAAGCTTCTGGTAACTTGTTACAGCACCCACAGGAGCCTGATACACGACCCCAGTCAGGGCACCACGCTCTTCACGCAGTCCAATCAGCCTTGTCCACAATTAGGTCACAATGAGCCTTGGCCAGTGAGGTTTCATCATTCCCTTACGGGGAAACAGCGTAAGTCAGTGGTTAGGACTCTGGACCTGGGTTAAACCATCTGGCTTCAAATGCCAGCTACAGGGCCTTGGTCTGGATGTTTATCCTCACTGTGACTCAACTATCTCATCTGTAAAATGGGGCTTTGTGATTCAGATGAGGTCATGCATAAAAAGCACCTCGTACAGTCCCTAGCATACGATAAACATTCGCTGCATGAAAACCACTATTATTATGTTATAGTATTATTGCTATTTAGAGGCCCCCGAAAAGCCACTTTCACCCCAAGCCAAATCTCATATTCTTTTATTCTCAGATTGACAAACTATACATCTTTACCCAATTTCTAGCTTAGGACATTTGAAATGACCTCGGCAAGGTAAGGCAGGTGGAAATGTTCACGCTTGCCTCTCCGAATCACAGCTTTTGGGTATCCGACTTGATAAATTATGACAGCTAATAGCTCCAAGACACATGCCTAATATCAAGCATTAAATTCACGTCGCTCAGGAAACTGCCTAAAGCCAGTCTTCCTATGTGCTGATCTGTGTCAGTCAGGGCCAAGTGCCCAAAACAGCCCATGTTTTAGGTTATTAAAGCTGCTGATTCTGCATTCATTAGTCTTCCTCCTAATGTCTGGTTACGCTCAGAGCAACAGAGGAGATCATTCTGATAGGCCCGAAAACAAGACTGGCCCGAGGCACCTGCAAAGAGCAGGCATGAAAGGTCTTGGTGTAATGAACCCGAGTCCCCCCAGCACCTCGTGGCCCCTCAGCTGCCACTATTCCCCACGGGCCACCTGAGCACCACGTGCTGCCACATCCCACGGCACAACCAGCCTACATGGGCACAACATGCGTGAGCATAAACGTCAGGTCACCACTACTCACAAGGTGCTTCAGACTCAGACCTCTGACTCCTAACACCTTTAATAGAGGCTTCTATTAAAATCGTGGTAACCCTGGGAAAGTCAGAATTTTCTTTCCTGATTAGCAACATACTTCATTAGCCATTAGTTTAAAAGAGCCAAAGGGAGGGCTGACATAAGAGGAAAGAAAGATTTTGAAACAGGATATAGGAAAAGTCATATAGCATCCTCACTGTTCCTCTGGGTGTCACAATCCAGAATTCTTAAGAAAGCTGTGGCTCAATAAGCTAATCTGGGTAGTCTCTAGAACCCTGGTGAAGTAGGATGGGCCTTGAAGCCTAGTATGTGCAGAAGACACCAGCAGATACCACAACAAAAATGATCAAGACCTCCTCAGGACACTGGAACTAAAAATCTCCAACAACGGTGAAAAAAGCCACCTTCCCTTGTGGGAGCTGTCCCCGGCAGACAGGGTCCCCACCAAAACAGCATAAGAGACAGATGACAGATGGATGGAGCTCCCCCTCCCTTCAGCAAGAATCACAACAAAAGTTGACCAGTCACATAGACACAGATGAAAAAAGAGTGACATCAACACAAACGACAAATTCCCCACCCACCCAGCCCTAAATGCCAGCCCTTGTCACCGCCCTGCCAGCAGTAGCCACAAAGCTACAGCAAAGGTTGGGAGGCAGCCAGCAGACATCAGCACGAGGCCTGAAAGGCCCTGAAAGGTCTGGAGTCACCCTTGGAGCCAGAGAGCACAGAGGGTAGAGGTCTCAGAGTATGGCTGGGGTGACTTCACAATCTACGCCAAGACTAGAGCCCCAGCTGCCCAACCCCAGGCAAGCGAGGGGCTGTGGAAGCAGGGGTCATGCTAACCAGTTATGGTAGAAACAATGCCATTTACGGGGCTGAGGGAGAAAATGAAAATACGTCACACTTCTGGCCACACTCAAGAGACAGAGAGAGAGAGAGAACACCACTCACCTTGCGGTGACAGATACACAACGACACAGCACACGCGTTAGTAAACACACAAGGCCAAGCAGTCCTGTCTGTCCATTAGGGAAAGACCATCCTGGGACACACCAAAACCTCACGAAAGGCTGCAAATTCAGAAAAGCAGGCTTATTTTTTTTTTAAAGATTTTATTTATTTGACAGAGATAGAGACAGCCAGCGAGAGAGGGAACACAAGCAGGGGGAGTAGGAGAGGAAGAAGCAGGCTTCCAGCAGAGGAGCCTGATGTGGGGCTCGATCCCATAACGCTGGGATCACGCCCTGAGCCGAAGGCAGACGCTTAACGACCACACCACCCAGACGCCCCAGAAAAGCAGGCTTAAACCAGTGAAACATTGAATGTTAGGGATTTTTAAGAAGCACCTCCTTTATTTTTAAATTTTAAAACTGAGGTGGTAAACTCAATGCCCGTGAAGCCGGGCATGGAATGCTTACAGCGGGTGGGTCTGCAAAACCAGAAGGTGCGCACCTCCTCCGGGAAGGCCGCCCCCTCTCAGCCCCAGCCTGCGGCCGCCCGGGAATTAAGGGTACAAAAGCCCGCTGCTGCAGCCCCTGGACGGACCCCAAGCTGGTGCCAGGGCCGCCCCCCAGCACAGCCCAGTTAGAGAATCACAGAACCACTGAGCGCCTGGCTTTATAAGTCATGTAACTGCATAAAATGTGGTTCCAAGGAATATAAATGAACAAGTAAAGTCCTTCCCTTGTACTCCCCTAATTGTTACCAGATTAGATCACTATGTATCCTTTTTCTAGACACACAAAATGTTCTAGGAGTTGCTTTTCTTACTCAACAATATGTCACAGATATCGTTCCACATCAGTACACAGATCCATCACTGTTTGGGGTTTTTGGTTTTTTTGTTTTGTTTTGTTTTGTTTTGTTTCTCGGGGTTCCCCCCCTCCAAGTGCAGAGTTGGAATACAAAATTTCAGTGCTGTAGAGCCTCTCAGTCAATCCCTTTCACTCACCAGATGGGGTCCCCACAGGTCCTGGATACGTCTAGCCACACAGGGAAGAACTCAGCTCCACCCGCATCCCCCACCCCCACCCACAGGGCCATGCCAGCAGGTGTCACCAGCATTCATCTTTGCTTTCCAAAAGAGCCAAAAGGCGAAGCTTCCCACGTGGCCAGTGAGAAGGGAGATACAATTAGCTGAGAGCAAAGTAATGAACTATAATCAGTGAAGAACCTCACATCCAGCAACTTTTTTTGTTCTTTGTTTTTGTAATTAGCAAATATCTAGAATCACTCTAAATCCATCCAGGTTACTAAATTAGAATTCATTAGCAGTCACATTCCATGTATTTTCAAACATACTTGAAGTGGAGTTAAGGCAGATTTTCATGAGGTTCACCGTCTTCCTGACTCGAGGCCTGAAAGAAACAGGGCCGGCCAGCGAGACGCCACCAGCCACGGGGACACTGGGCGGCATGGGCGAGTCCAGGGCCCCGGTCCAACAGGTAAGGGATGTGGCTGCAGCCTCTGTGTCAGAGCCCACCGCTAGGAAGGGACATGTTTATTAAAAGATAAAACTGCAAACTTCATATTTAAAATACTAATTCTGTGAGTGAGTCAAGGTACTGAGAAGCTAATTAAGTATTCAGACCTTCAGAAACTCCAGTTTAGCTCCCAGATATAGAAAGATCTCTCTATCTAAAGATATAAACTCTCTGGAGGCCAAAGCCTCCCTGAGGCTAACTTTTGAAACATTTTAGGAAACTTGACCTCAAATTAAAAACAGCATTTCAGCAAGGGCTACCTGGACACTTTGAGAAACTGCATTTCAAATAAACACAAATTGCAGAGGTAAGTTGTTCTTATATGCTATTAATGTAATTGCTTTATAAAAGAAATTACCTCAGCTAAACGGGAAGACCACCTACCTCCTGTCAAGCTAGAGCTGGAATATTCCAGATTGCTTCCCTCTTCCCTACCTTCTATTCTTAAGATCCATCAGGAGTCTGTCCACCCTAGCTGCCCTGTCTCAGGTTCTCAGCAAATCTCAGAGAGACCCTGGCATTCACCTCTTGACTCATTCTCAGTCACCAGTCTTCCCCCTCTCCCACTTGCTCCCCACAAAACTGCCCGAGTAATCTCAGTTACTCATTCCATAAATACTTGCAGAGGCCTTGCTACGTAGACACAGGCACTGTTCACCACCAAGCCCCCGCCCTCAAGACCACCCCAGAGTGGTGTGGGAGAAGTGATCCACGCCATGGGGAGAAAGCAAGCAGGATGGGGAACAGGGAGTGCTTGGGGCTTGGTTATTCTACCTAAGAGGTCAGCCAAGGTCTCACTCCCAAGGTGACATGTGAGTGTGTTCTCAGGGAGGGGAGGGGACAAATGTGGCAGGGGCAGAGCCTTCTAGACGGGGAGGACAAGTCCTCCCAGGAGCACGTGCCTATGTGTCTGAGGACAGCCAGGGCCCAGAGTGGCCCCGCACAGGGAGCAGAGGGGCACTCCCACTGGTGCAACCATGGAGGACAGACACACAGGACGCTTGTTGGGAGTGACATGGGGACAGCATGTGCATGCACTAACTCCTTCCCAGAACTTCTTGGGAAATTTACAGATCTTCAGTATCCCAAGAAAAAAATCAGTCAAGAAATAGGGGGAAAGGATTGTAATTCTCCTACTTGCTTAGCAATCAACATAGAATCCACCCAACATCAAGTGCAAAGCAAGAGTAGGAAATGCTGGCGTGCAGAGGTGAAGGTGAAGGCTGCCATTTTGGTGAAATGGACCAGGAACTCGGAGAAGAGAAGCCACCCGATCCAATCACTCAGACTTGCTGGCAGCTGATACCAGTGTGCTAAGAGTGTGTTCAGAGTCCTGTCTGCTGCTAATGCTGAGTCCCTCTTGCAAATAAAGTTAATACTAATAAACTATACACAGCATGCTTAATACGAATCCTTACTCTGTGTAGTGCTGTTAATCTTGCTATAAGACCCAAATGTTAACATCATCCAAATACCACCAGATAATGTTCAGAAGCATTTTCCAGGGTTTGAATATTCCATATAATTAGTTCTCTGTAAACAGTACCAAACTTAGTATTTCCCATTAAACATGTTTGTAGATATTCATAATAATGAGGTAATGAGTAACAAGAAGGTTGGAAATATTTTAAGAAAAAGTAAATCAATTAGCTTTTGTGCTAGATATGTTTTAAATGTAAAAATTTTTTTTTTAAAGATTTTTTTATTTATTGGACAGAGATAGAGACAGCCAGCGAGAGAGGGAACACAAGCAGGGGTAGTGGGAGAGGAAGAAGCAGGCTCACAGCAGAGGAGCCTGATGTGGGGGCTCGATCCCGGAACGCCAGGATCACGCCCTGAGCTGAAGGCAGACGCTTAACCGCTGTGCCACCCAGGCGCCCCTAAATGTAAAAATTTTTAATAAAAAGAGGAATTTTTTAAGAGGGAAAACAGAAGAAATGCAAAGAAAAGATGTAAATGTCATAGAAATCACACCCTGATCTAAAATCCAAACCAGGGGGAGAAAAAAAAACACTTCAACAGCAAAACCAAATGAAGGCAACCAGAAAAATAATCTCACTGTTAAAAAAGGCAATGAGTTTCTATGAGCTTAGGGAGCCCAAATGTTTTCTAAGAAGCAGTAAGCAAGCCTGCCTGCTGCTCCAGAGACGCGATCTTAATCCTCCAAGGCCACTCACTGTACGAACAACAGAAATCAGGGCCTCTGCTCAGCAGAGAAGCCATGGGGACCTGCTTCCAAGCGCAGACAGACTGACAGAGGCAGACAGCCTGACACGGGCAGACAGACACGGGCAGACGGATGGAGGGAGAGCGTGGAAGCTGGTGGCTTAGCCAATCCGCTTACCCTTCCTTACACAATCCTCACAGCCACACAGAGACACAGGTACTACCCTCACTTCCTCCCATGCTACAAATGAGGAAACTGAGGCACAGAGAAATCACACTACTCGTCATACAGCTGCTGAGTGCTGCAGCCAGAGACAACCACGGATGCTGGCTCTGGACCCACACTAGCAGCTGCCAGACTTTCCTGCCCCCGTGCTTCTTCAACTGGACCCGATGACTTGAGGCTACAACTGGCGATTTCTATGTGCTGAGGGTTCAGTGAACTCCCAACATCATCGTCGTTATTACTGTTTATCTGCTTATATGAAGGACATTGTATCAAAAGGCACCACATAAGCTTTCCCCATATGCTAAATCTAATTCCCGGGCTGGAATCTTCCCCATCGACTCCACACAAAATAGCTACATTATTCCAGGCTGCTGGCACTTCCTACCTGAACTATCCCAGAGAAGCAACATGGAATGAGCCAAACGCCGTGATGAAAAACAGCCTCTGGCGTCTTCTGCTGGTTAATGGAGAGCTGGACTCCGTCAGTGCTCAAGGAAGTGAGATTTTAAAGCTTTGGACCTAAGAATATTCCCCCACTTCAGTGTAAGTACGTACCGGTATGAAAACCATCAAGGACTGTCCCACACTGATCCATTCGGACAGCAACCGGAAACAGGAATTCTGACAAGAAAGAGGCCAGGACACGCTGCAGGACAAACATCACACATCCAACACCCGTCACGAAACTCTACGGTTGGACAAGAAAGACCCTAAACCTTGTTTCACTTGCCATACACAATCCTTTACTTCAACTTGCCTTTGCCTCTTGAAGCAACATTGGTATCCAGACCACCAACCATACCCCTGGCCCGCGGCCAGAGGCACCCCCAGAGCCGCCACTCCCGCTCCCTTACAGTCACTCACCTTCTGTGCGCAGCCACACCTGCAATCCCACCCACGGAGGTGGCCGCCCACCCGATATGCTGGCTGCTTCGGAGGGGAGGAGAAAGGGAGAAACAGTGAACACAGCAACCCCGGCCTCCCCTGAATATGGGAGATCTAGGAGACCTGTACTAGAAACAAGCCCTCTTTACTGGTAAGGATAATGAACCCAAAGAAGGTAAGCAACCTGTCCAACATCATACAGGACTGTCTGAGAGTCACCTGCTGCCCCATACCCACAGTCTACAATCGTCAGACTTTAGCAAGTCTTCTCACCGCGCTGAGCTTGCCCGAAGAGCACAGGAAATGGTCTCACCCACAGGGAAGAATCAGGCTCCTCGTGTGGTGAGCTCTGGGCAGAGAGCGCCACCCGGAGCAGGTGTTTCCTAGACACACAGAAGCTAGAATACATACTGTGTACGTCCCACCACTTCCAAGTGCCTAAAATCAAAATCCAGTCTCTCCTGTGTAAAACTATAAGAAACATCAGGTCAACTATGTAAACAGGGAGAAGCTTCTGACAACTCTTCCGTAAACAAGCCAAGGTGTTGAAGCAGAAGAAAGGAAAGAAAGCAGGGAGAAGAGCCCAAGCAGGAACGTGGCTTCGTAGTGGGACCTTCAGTCCTTCCTCTGAGCTGTGATGTGCGCCCCGATTCATACAGAGGCAGGTACACGTGTGTGCATATGTTGTTTTGTGTTTTTTCTGACTCTGGCAACACAACTGCCAGGTCCTCATGCCAGGCACTGAGGAAAGCAAGGAGGGACGGTTACCAGCACCAAGTTTAAGTCCGATCAGTGGAGTGAGAGACACCCCCTGCCCACGTTCCTGGCAGCCCAGCTCTTCCGGCGAGAGAGCCGACAGCAATGACCCGAAGAGCGTCATTCCCTTTGACCGAGCGATCCCACTCCCCTAACACCACGTGATCATTTCAGTGCATTTCCTCTCTTCACGTCTTGTTATTCACCTTGGTATTCAAGAAGAGTCTCTCAGCACTGAGGGGAAGCAGAGGTCCGTAATTTTAGTGCTCACGCTGGGCGGACGAAAAGTTTTAAATCCACAGTCTAAGAACCAGTTAACCAGTTCAGTAGATAGGGATAAAATAAAATGAGGAGTTAAAAGACCTGCTTTCTGAGCCCTGGACTAGTTATGTGACCTTAGGCAAATCAGAATTGCTCCAGGTCTGTTGTTCCAGGCTATGTGCTACAGCCTGTGTTTCCTGAGCACTGGGCAGCCGTCAGGCACTCTGCACACACCGGCTCATGACAATCCCACAACGCTGTGCGGTAGGTATCACCACCTTCGCCTCACAGCTGAGAAAGCCGAGGCACGAAGTCATGCATCTGGCCTCAAATGGCAGAGTGAGAATACAGGGCAGGCCATGTGGGTTCCCCGCACGCTGCCGCAGGAACAGAGGGCTTCTGGGATTCCTTCCAGCCTCACCGTTCACGGTTCCCAGATTCTAGGAATGAGCTGCGCTCAGTTGGTCACATTCATGCCAGGTTTTTGTAGTTACTCAACACCCTTCACAAATAACAAAGCCTTAATCGTCGAACACTGAAAGATTTAAAGCAGCCACCAAAAACACTGACTTTAATAAAAGGTCACCCTAAAGCGAGCTAAAAATACATTCGGTATTTCAAATGCTCTTGACTATTCCACTCTCGGTTGGTGTGGGAAGAGCCAAGTTATTCGCTACATTGAAAGGTGGATGGATGCAAGACAGAAAGGTTTTGCTTTTGGAACAACTGAGACTGTAAATATGCCCACAGCCAGTTTCAAGGCTCAGTAATAGCGGATGGAGCTCTCCCCACCGAGGACCCCGGAAAGTTTACCTTCCGCTCCACTCCCAGACCAAACGGGGAAGGAGAGCCTGCAGGGAGCCCCTGGAGAGCCTGTCTTCATCTGGGCTCCGAACATTTCACAGAAAGGACGAGCTACAATCTGAGCCTCTTGCAGAGGCTGCAAGAGCAAAATCACAGTCTAGAGGATGTCTCCATTCTGCCTAGGAACAGGGGCGTCTTCTCTGCCCCCTTCCTTGTGCATCTGCCTGTGATTCCCAGCACTCCACCCTCGAAGCACACCTCCCTGCTCTGATCCAGTCACTGCAGTGCAGTGTTAGGGGAGAGCCAGCTCTTCCCGTCCCCAGGAAACCAAAGCAGCTACATCCCCCACCTCTCCGGGCATCAGGGCAGGTGGAGGCCCCCGGCCATCGCTGCGTCTGAACCCTCATTCTCCATCATTCTCCGGCATGTCCCCACACAGCCCCTGAAGGAAGGCCTTCCATCCCCAGGCCAGGCAGCCCATAGCCACGGCAGTGACTGCTCATTCAGCGAGAGCAATGTTCTACCAAACAGACATCTATAAAACGCCGAGACACTGAAAACCAATTGAAATCATCTTGTATAAGAGGCTCTTTTTATGGATCTGGTCTCCTATGCAATCTGTCCCACACTGCTCGGGGTTACGGTTCCCAGGATCTGGGGACGCAGGGGTTCTGATTACACTCACGTATGCTTCGGGACGAAGGCACTGACAGTCTTCCTCCAAGTGCCACCGGCGGCACCAAGGATGGCTCCCAGGGCTCTCGCAGCAGCCCTGACACCGGACCTGCCAGCAAGGGGACCAAGGGAGGCCGAGAGGCTGGCCCGAAAGACATGCAGGCTCCACCCAGGGCCCTGTGAGACTCTAGGCCTCAGGCCACGTGCGAGAACCTGTGGTCCAACCAGACATCAAAGTGCACAACACAAGACCCTTGCACCCACACACACTCCTGCTCTTACCGCTTGAGCACGAACCTGAGCGCTTACGACAGCCTGAGACAGTGCACTAGAACGCTGGGTTCAGGTGGTTAGAGACCCACACAGGGAGAAACGATGCAGCACTGTGTGAAACAGAAAATACAGCCCACCAGGAAGTGAGCAGTGTGTAAGTCAGGGCTGTGCTCACTTCTGGGGGGAAGGGAGAGCGGCAGGGTTGGAAGGGCACACGTGCCTCTAGAAGACTGGGAAAGTCTACATCTTAACCTGGGAGGTGGACACCTGGATTTACCTGGCGATGGTGAATTTCTGTTCTCTGTAATTTAACGGAAGTGCACCATTTTTCTAAACGCTAAACAGGGCTTCACGGCAAGCCCAGAGCTCTGTTGGCACTCTTGGGGAGTGCCCGTCCCCTGGCACCTCGCTCATGGGGGGCAGGGGAAGGGTTAGTGCAGCTACTTTCCCCCTTCCCTCAATGGACTTTCAACGGTGTTTACTCTTTACGGTTTTCTTTTTGCCAGCTTTCCAGTAAACAAGCAAGGCGCTTACATACTGTTGCCCTACCCTTCTCTTCTCTCCCAACGAGCCCTGAAGGGCAGAAATTGTCCCACTCAGTAGCCCTGGGCTTAGCACAGTGTCTGGCACGAGAAGACACACAGGAGGTATCTGGAGAACACACAAAAACAACAGTCAGTCTCTAAAAACTGTGCCCTAAGAAGATGCTTGCACAAAACCACGAGTCCCACGCCGTCCATGCGGACACCAGGCAAAGCTGACGACCGCGTCACCTGCTGCAGGCAGCATGGCCTTCTGCCACATCTGCTTGAGAGCCACAGGCCGCACACATCGGGCTGGAGATTGAGAAAGGCCTCGTCCCCACTGCCAGCTGTCACGTCAAAGATACACCTAGGTAAGCAGTTCAGGGCATGGGTTTGGGAGTCAGGCATAAGCAGATTAACGCCCCAGTTCTACCATCCACCAAGCAAGTCACTTCGTGAACCCTTCATTCTGCCACAAGGTGCCACGTGCTGGGAACGGCATGGCATCCTCCTCCTGAGCCCCAAGCTGGCTTTGCTGGCTGCCTTCCTCCTCTTCCTCTGGGAGTCATGCAGAAGTTAAGCTGCCGCGGCATCCAGCACCTTGTCTCCTCGTTGGGGTGAGCACGACTGGGATGGGCGCCTACCCATCACGGAGCTGAGAGGAAGCCAGGACATCCCCTCGACCCCCCACGATCCCACGACCCCCCACTGGCGGCACGCCGTGTGTGCGCATGTCCCTGAGGCTGGCACCATCAGATTCTTGGAAACCAGAGGACCGCAGATTTATTAGACTCCTCTGCGTTCACGGCAGTTTAACAAACCTTTACTAAAGGTCCACTGTGTGCGAGACGCTCTGCTCTGAGTTTGTAGCTTAAAGTCATAACAAACGGAGAGAGTACAGTTCGAATCCAACTGACCCATTTGTAATTCAGGCTTGAAAATTTTATTTCTAAATGATCACTTTGTGAGTACTCTGGGTTCTACACAATATACTCGAGTAGCACAAAAACCCAAAGGCTCAGAGGCACGGCCTACTAACCAGAAGCGAACCACACACAGGTTCTGTTTGGCCTGCAGGCCTGCTGGTGTTAACGCTTCCAGTCAGTTCCTTAAAACTCTGGATTTCTATTAGGGTTGGAAGATCTGGCTGCCCACCCCCCAACGTGGGCTACCACATGGTGACGTGGGCCGGGTTCCAGCAACATCGGCTCCCGGGTAAGGGACGCGCGGCTTTCCAATGGGTCACAGGGACCAGGCTCTGCCATTCTTTAATATCCAACCTACTTCGCCAATTTGTCACCTGCCTGGCCCCCCGAGACACTCGACTGGGATTTCTGCTTCAGATATACCACAAAGTGGGCTTTAAAAAACAGATGCACCTGGGTGGCGCAGTCGTTAAGTGTCTGCCTTTGGCTCAGGGCGTGATCCCAGTGTTCTGGGATTGAGCCCCACGTCAGGCTTTTCTGCTGGGAGCCTGCTTCTTCCTCTCCCACTCCCCCTGCTTGTGTTCCCTCTCTCGCTGGCTGTCTCTCTCTGTCAAATAAAAATAAATAAATAAATAAATAAAACAAAACAACAACAACAAAAAAAAACAGATGCACACACACTTATTTCAAATGCTCCCAAGTTTCCTTTTTCCACAGGGAGGAAACGCGGGAAGACATCCTTTCCCACTTCAAACACTCCCTGAATCTTAGACTTTCCAGAAATAGTCAATGTCTAAACTACAGTATCTCTTAGTTCATCGTTACATTGTGTATTTAAATGTTTGCCTTTAGGAAATCATGAAATGGCGTTATGCCTCCCCACCCTCTTCACGCTGGCACGCACCTATCAGGAATGGGGAGGGGGCCAGGGACGTGAGACTTGTTCACTCGGGAACAAGATTGTTCAAACGCTTTTGCCTTGACCATCACATTCCTGGAACATAGCAAACATCTTCATTTCGTGAGCAAAGAGCACCTGGTACTGTAAAAGCAATATTTTTAAACAGCGATATATACATATTTCTATTTCCTCCAAATGTCCTTTTCCTCCCATTAAAAGGAAGCAGATAAAATTCCTCACACTTTTTGTTCTTACATGGCCCCAAAAAGAGCTTGAAAATAATGCTGCTCAGTTACTCTTGGTGAATGTTCGAATGAAGGAAGGAATGAGCGAAGGAGCAAATATACCAAAGACACGATACCAGTATCTGCAAGCCAGAGGAGCCACAGGACCCCGTGCCGTCTACACCCCAGGGCCCCGAGCTGCTGCCCCTCCCGTTATACCCCACCACGTCCATCTCATTCATAACCCCCGGCCGCTGCTTCCTCACCTTTACTGAGAAAATACTGACACAAAACCCTCCACCTGCAGTCCCGGCTTCCCCCTCGCCTATGTGAGTATAGACTCTTGGGTGCACTGAGGCGGAATCTCTGTGTCCAGGACAAGCAGGTGCTGCCTGGGACACCTACAGACACAGCAGTGACATGAATGGGAAGTCTGTGTGTTTGGGGGAGAGATGAACAGTAAGGATGCCGGGAAATGGGCGCAGAGGACAGCAGAAAGGGTAGAGGTTCTGGAGTAAACAGCAGGCTCTTTTCCAGCCAGGAGCAACAAAACATGGTGGTAACAGTGGGGGCTCTGGAGTCGAGTGGGTCTGGGGTCAGGGCTGACTGAGACACTGTGAGGCACCCTGGCCAACAACTGGCCCTCCCGGGGTCTCCTGGCCCCTCAGAGGATGCTGGACCCCCACAAAGCAGCCTGGTGGCCAGGCCTCGTGGCGCCCCACACCCAGGGCACCACCATGGCAGCAACGGCGGTGACCCTGTGCGTGGCTCGCTCTCAGGGTTTTCTGCTGACCTAGGAACACAGGGCTCTATTTCTTAAAATAGTCTTACACTAGCCAAGCCTTGCAAACTGTGAGAAGATGCCAGGAAAACTGTGGGAAATTCTTTGAGACTCCTGGCCTCTCCTTCCCAGAAGGAAGCTCAGGAGCAATGGGAGGTACTGTCTTCAGAGTCTTTACTACTTGAGCCAGCCCTCCTCACCTGCAGCAGCGGTCACTCTAGCGTCGGGGAGTCTCAGGCCCCCAGCAGCACAGCTGGGTAAGAGCTGGAGTTTGGTCATAGAAAATCACGTCCATCCTGTTATCGAGCCTCAGGTAAACCCCTACAGCGTTAATGACTTGAAGGAAATGGGCATTCCTTCGGACTTCAACTATTCTGAACTTAATATTTTAATAAGCCAGAAAAAACTCAGCATAACCTGGGCCCTTATAAGTAGAGCTCATGCCACTGCATTACACTAGAAATTCTTTTTAAAAGTGAAAATCAGGGCACCTGGGTGGCTCAGTCCGTCGAGCATCTAACTTTTGAATTTGGCTAAGACCGTGACCTCGGGGTCCTGGGATTGAGCCCCGCATCGGGCTCTGCACTCAGCACGGAGTCTGCTTGTCCCTCTGCCGCTTCCCCTGCTCATGTGCGCACACGTGCTCTCTCTCTCTCTCTAAAATAAATAAATAAATCTTTTTAAAATAAATGGAGATAAAGACCCAGTGAGTGTGCTAACAGCCCTGTGCCCAGTGTTCCCAGGTAGGGTCCTAACGACAGCATTCTGGGGGCCCCTCCGGTCTCGGCCACTTCTCAGAAAAGTGCTAAAAGGAACTGCTCTGCCCACAACGCTTCTGGACAAGCTCACTGCCAAAACCGGCTTCGCCTCTGGCAGGAATTCATCCAGTCCAACTGCACACGTCAGTCATCTCTTGCTGACCCAGGTTTTGATCAAATTACTGAGAAAAGTGGAAAAATGAATGTCTGCCTCATAAACGCAGTTTGTTTCGTGACAAATCCTCCCACCCTCGTGGAAAGAACAGTAAACATACAAACATAAAAAGGTCAAGAAAGACCTGTGGATGAGGCCATTCTGCCAGGGCCCAGGCAGCCCACATGCCCCGCCCTAGAGAAACGTCATGTCCATTTCAACAGCTGAGACTTTAAGAGAACGCACTGAATATGAGGAAAAGACAAAGACTTAAGAGTCAGAAGAAAAAGAACTAAAAGAAGCAAATGAGAACCTGGACGCAATTCAAACAAGCCCAGCATTGTCTCCATTTCTCTACAGCAAGCAATGTTGGGTCTGGGAGGGTTGTACGTGGAGGGCACTGAACAAGCCCAGTACCTCTCAGTGCTGGGGTGTCGCTGTAACAAACAGTATACAACAGAGCGGTAACATCTGAAGCATATTCGGCTCCTACCATGTGTCAGGTACGTACACACGTGTACGTATGTGCAGAGAGCAGAGAAAGAAAAATCTACCTATTAACACAGACATACAACCCACATACATACACACATATTATACATATATATGTATAAAATCTCATTTAATCTCTAAATAACCCTGAAGCAAACAACATCCCCAATTTACAGATGAGAAAACCAGGATTTACACACACACACACACACACACACACACACACACACAATTTAAAGAACAGGTTCCACTGCTAAAACCAAGACTGTGACCTTGCCAGAATTAGTAATAAACAGTACTGCAGAGAATGCCCATTTGTTTGTTAATTTTTTAAATGAAATATAAACAAGTTGTAGATGTCTGCCAGTTGGAAAGAGACCCTTTTTGTTCTGCTCTTCTCCACTAGTTCTGTATAAGCTCTTGTCCTATCCCTCCTCGTTCTCCTTCTCTCTTGGTGTGCGTGGTTATAAACCACAGGACCTGCCTCCATCACTGACGCAGAATGTAGCCCAGAGCTTGGAACGTTAACACAGAACCTTCCAGAAAGCTCTAGGGCCCACACTTGACCTGGAAAGTGATGGCCCACACATGGGCAAAAACACTTCCAGTGCCTTCTTAAGGGCTTTTCTATGTTCTACAGAAAACCCAATGAAAAATACGGCAAAGGAGTATAACCATTCATCTCGAAAAACACACGCTTCTGATCTTCCCAGGGCTGTTTGGCTCCCAGGGGCCCAGCCCCATTCCGCTCCCGGCTGAGCACCACCGTCCACTAGACTACCACCTCAGGGCCATCACACTTCCCACGTTAGGGACCGCAGGACCCCCGGAGGCCGAGTGGGAGCTGGTAACCCCACCAACCAGCCAGCACTCTCACTGGGCCCCAGCTTCTGACCCAAGGGACGCCCCACAAGAAGCAGCTCACTCCGCAGGTAAGATCCCACCTCTTTGAACAGAAACGTGGCCAGTTCGCCCCCGTTATGGATTCAGCAGCAAATCTCTCAATTACACGTGGCCTCGGTTACAACCGTGGCCTCCACAAAAGGCACCGGATACCAGGGTCTTGCAGGAGAAGCCAGCAACCTCTGAAACCCCTCACCGAGGACCCTGATCTCAGAGCCCCTCAGCCTCCCCCGTCCCCTCTCTCCTTCCAGCGGCCACCACAGCTGCAGCTGGAGGAACACAGGCCTTTAAGCAGAATCGCCGAATTCCATAAATGCCCCCCTTTCTTCTCCTCCCCCTCTGAGAGCAGGGGGTGTCCCACAATGGACAGAATATTTCATTCATGCTCTGTCTGAACAGCAATTTTTTTCCACGGGGAAGAAACAAAGTGGTGAAAATTCCCAACCCGATGAGGGGGCCTATTCACAACAATCTGAAATCACAAACGACAAAGCTGCAGTCTGTCTCAGACAGGTTCTGCATCACAGAATCATCTAGCTCAGAAGCGCACTCTGCCTGTCCCCACATCACCGTTCCTGGCGTCCCTCGCTACACTGCAGCACACACGTGTGACACACTCTTCCCAGTCCCGCTCTGTGCAACACAAACCGTAATCCGTACATGCACCAGGTGCAACATCACGGCCACAGAGCGGCATTCTGCATGATGGTTGCCCTGTGGCCACATAATCGAAATCACTTGGAAGCTGTAAATGTCCCGTTCCTCCCGCACTCTTCTTTAGCCACCGACAAACACCGCGCAGAGCCAGGGCCTCACGCCCCGGGAGCAAGCTCGCTCTGGCCAACACCCGAAACCGAGTTTCCTGCAAAGAAGAGCTGCAGGTCTGCTTTTAATAAAAAAATTAAATTCAACTTAATTTAAAAAGAAAAGGTTTATTTTCCTTTGCTGACCCTCAGAATTTGACAAAAGTCTTTCGGAAGCCTGAGGGCTGCTTCAGCGAGGCTGGCGGTAAGTGAGGAGTACTGGGCTCAGACTTGGGCCAGAGCTTTGCTGGCAGGCTCTGATCCTCAGTGAGGAAGACAGAACTCAGGACACCGCCTGTGCACTGGCCAGCTCACCTTCGTCATGTGCAGGGTGCCCTTGGCTCCACAAGCTCCGGTCCCTGCCCGAGTCACAGACACAGCTCCAAGAGCTCCCTCACTCCCAGCCACGTGAGGACACAAGGAGACGGCCTGGGGAGGCACGAGGGAGACACAGAAGGACGCGGAGGAAGAGAGGGCTTGCTGGTTTCATGGAAAGGGTCCCTTCGTAACCTGCAAGACTCCACAATGTGTTCATAGTCGCTGTTGTTAAAAACTCAGCAAACAAGCAGGCATCTCTGCAGGACTGGGCTTCCCCTCCGTTTTAGGTCCACCTCAAGACAAAAATGAAAAGGACCCTGAAATGGTTGGCAGCTTTAATAATAAGTAAGAGACTCTCTAAGCTTCAGAAATCTCTGAATCTGACTTCCTCCAAGGTTTACGGAGCAATCGAAAGGCAATGCTTTTAAGCAGAAAGCAGCGTCTGGGTTTTGCTGAAGAGGAGAAGTGAGTGTCTCGGCAAGCTTCCACGGTCAGCAAGGAGGCGGGGAGGCCTTCCGTTCGTCCATCTCCAGGGGGTGAAGTCAGCAGGGATGAGCCACAGGTCCCCTAAGGCCGTTATCTCCTGCCACCAGGGCCAGAAGCAACCCTGGGGTTATCACTAGGTGGCATTCATGGCTTGGGGGGGGGGGTGCTCCACAGAGGACACGTCCAACACGGAGGGAGGACACAAAGCAGCTGCATGTGTCACCACAATGGCCACATCGTGAAATAATCCAAGGTCATTGGCCTCTATTAAAAGAACCACACTGCCCTCCTCAAAACGGCTTAATTTCGCCAGAGATCTGCTCAGAATAAGGTTCCTTTTTTACCAGAGTTTTTGACGGACCCTCCAACGATCTGAGTGTGAGGGCTTCTTGTTGAAGCACTTACTAGGGGTCACAACCACAAACACAGCCTCCCTCTCCAGGTCGCATTTCTGTCTGGTCTGTCTGGCCCGCGGGAGTGCCCTTTGTGGGTGGTCAAGGACAAATGGCATTAAAGCCTGTTATTCCACTTTCCATGTAAGAAGGCTTAATGTGTCAGCTGCATTTTAATCTAAGGATTATTATGTGCTTACGCTTGGAAAATTCCTTTTAGAAACATCAATAAAGATTTTTTTTTTTTTAAGGATTCTTATCTTTTGTCTCGAAGCCTACTTATAAATTCACTGGTATTTTACATCTGAGACGAAAGCCTTTCACTAAGGAGAGGAGGCAGGTACTGCAGAGCTACGGGGAAAGCCGGGGTCTCGGCTGAGACCATCGAAACACACGACACGCCTTACCAGTAAGAGAAGGCCGGTGAAGGCTCACGGCCGCGGGCTGCTGGGCGAACACCCACGCTGCCAGCCCTGCCCTGCAGTTCAGCGACGTGTCCACGCTAACCTCCTATCAAAGGCAGTGACGTGAATGCACAGAGTTAGTTCGCCTGCCTCCTAAAGCCCCCAAACAAGAACAATTCATGCTTTTTAAGCAGAAAGCCACAGGGACAGAGACAACAGGAGAGGTTCAAAGTTCTGACTGTTGAGAGCTGGATGGCAGGTGCTGGAAACAGACGTGGCGGACGCAGAAGCCCAATCCTCCCGTTTGTGAAGCCTCACTCTCCGGCATGAGCAGACATTCGAGGATCACCAGGCACACAGACCAGTATCTAACACAAAAGCCAGAAACGGGAGGGGAAAGAAAGCAGCATAACAGAAATTAAATAATGTGGGGGGGGGGGACTTCAAAAAGAAGGAAAAACCATAGGATTCACCCCTCAGAGAACTAAGAGAAAATGCTCTGTCCTGAATTCACAAGATTCTACAAAACAGAAGCATCCAGAGAACTGCCACCAGGAAAAACAGAGGTGTCAGAAAATAAAACCATAAAACATGAAACTGTTAACAGAAGATGAGATAGTGAAATGGAGAAACTATTCCACGAAAAAATGGGAGCACAGCTAAAGAAGCCACAGGACAGGCGAGCCCGCAATGACAGAAACGTCAGAGGGAAGACCAGAGAAGATGGAGGGGAGGTCAGTACTGACTTCGAGAAAATTTCCAAAAACGAAGGACATGAGTTTCCAGCCTGAAGGTGCCCATGTGGATCTCAGCACAATAAATGAAAAGAGACCCTCCCCACTAAGGAATGTCACCACAAAATTTCAGAACCCTGAAGATAAAGAGAAGAACTAAGAGTCCAAGAGAAAAGGAAAAGTCGGCCCAAGAAGGTGCTGGGCATCGGAAGGCCTGAGGCTTCTCTCCATCTGCACCGGAAGCCAGAGGACACCATGCAAGCCCTCCCTGCTCTGAGGTTCACAGACGTACAAGCAGGAATTCTACACCCAGCCAGACCATCAACTAAATACGAACGTGACACTCTCAGTCACAAAACGATTCCAAAGTCCTGCCTGCCGTGTAATTTGTTAGGAAGGTTCCAGAAGACCTGGTCCACCACAACAAGGGAGTAAATCAAGAAAGGAGAGAACACGAAGTGAGGGAAACACAGAAGCCACTCCAGGAGGAGGATCAAAGAAACCCAGAGCAGTGCTGAACGAAGAGCCCGTGTCGGGCTGTGGTGTCCAGCAGCCCTGAAGGGCAGCTGTCTGGGCCGCACCGGACACGAGCCTCCAGCACAGACTCTGTCCACAAGATAAAACTGATAAAATACCTCACATCTTAAGATACTGGGGGGAGATTCACATGGAAGGCCAATTAGTGATCAGTACAGACATTTGTTCAAACAACACAATTACTCGGGCGCCCGGGTGGCTCCGGCGGTTGAGCGTCCAACTTTTGGTTTCAGCTCAAGTCATGACCTCAGAGGCTGTGAGACTGAGCCCCGAGTTGGGCTCCGTGCTCAGCGGGGAGTCTGCTTGAGACTCTCTCTCCCTCCGGCCCTCCCACTGCTCTCTTTCTTGCGCTCTCTCTCTCTCCGTCTCTAAAATTAGAAAAAAAAAGTTTTTTTTTTAATATAAAAACACAAGACAATGATTAAATCCAAGAAAAACAAAATCCATGTGCAGGAAAGTTCAAGTAAGCCACGTAGACTACACAGCAGCCTTGCCTCACCTGTGGGGGATGGGTGCCAAGACCCCAGCAGGTGCCTGAAAGTTCAGACAGCACGGAACCCGACACCCCATGTGTTCTCCTACACACGCACACCTAGGGTAAGGTGTAATTTCTAAATCAGGCACAGTGAGAGATTAACAACAAGAACTCCTACTAAAGTGGAACAATCATAGCAATAGACGGTAATGAAAGTTAAGGGCGTGTGGTGTCTCTCTCTCTCTCTCTCACAATACCTCGCTGCACTGCACCCAGACTTCTGGTGACGGTGCGAGATGATAAAGCGCCCGCGGGATGAGAGGAAGCGAGGGGATGACGCAGGTGCAGTGGCCCAGCGCGAGGCGACGACAGACCTGCCGACCTCTTGGAGGAGGAGCATCGGCCCCTGGACCACAGCTGAACGCGGACACGGGCGACGACCATGAGCGCATCCGCGACTCCTGCTCACGTGGTAGAAGATAAATAAACAGCAAACAAGAGCGGGGGCGGGGGAGGGCACCGGCATAAAGGGGACACGAGGCGCTGTGGGACTCCCTAACCCCCTTACGAATCAAGCTCGTACAGCTTCAGTAAAAACAAACACTAACCCAAACACAGAGGAGTGGTCTCCTGTGCACTTAGTCCGTCAACCTCGTACCACCTGCAGACTTACAGAATACCTCCCCATGTGTCTAATCCCTTTTACCAAACTCTGCAAGTCAGGCTACCCCCTTTGTACAGGTGAAGGGAGTCAAGGAACTTGACCAAGCGACACGGAGGGACGAGGTGGCAGAGGTGGGGGCAGAAAGCACGCACGCCCAGGTGTGTTCACAGTTTATGGTTTGGCCGCCGTGAATGACGTGGGTGAGGGTCTAGACGGGGATGAGTCAGTCAGGTTTTGGACCTCGGCGGTTCTCAAACTTGAGGGTGCCTAAGAATCGCCTGGTGCTGCATTTACGTGAGGCATCCGGAGGAGTCGAATTTGCAGAAGCAGAAAGTACAGTGGTATCATCAGGTGGCGGGGGAGGAGGGTGGATAGGTACAGTTTCAGCTTTGCAAGATGAAGCCTTCTGGGGATCTGTTTCACGACAAAGAGAATCAACATAACTGAACTGTATGCTCAAAAATGGTCAAGATGGTAGCTTTCATGTTCTATGTTTGCTTCAATTAAACCAGAAGCAGCATCACCTGGAAGGCTCCTTAAAACAGGGATCGCCAGACCTCACCCCACAGGGCGCCATCCAGTAGGTCTGCCTAGGACTGAAGAATGTCTACGCCTGGGCACCTGGGTGGCTCAGTCGGTTAAGAGTCTGCCTTCCGCTCAGGTCATGACCTTTGAGTCCCAGGATCGAGCCCTGCCTGGGGCTCCCTGCTCAGCAGGGGGTCTGCTTCTTCCCCTGCCTCTGCCCCTCCCCCCCACTCATGCTCTGTCTCTCTCTCTCAAATAAATAAATTAAATCTTGGGCGGGGGGGAGAATGTCTACCCCTGACACATGACCAAGTGACGCTGAGGCTGCTGTTCCGGAAACCAACTTGAAGAATCACTGTTCTGCTTCAAAGGTTCTAAGATCCCAGACAAAGAAAAGAAGAGGACAGGGAGGAGGCTGGGGAGGTTATGGACCCCGACAGGGCACACTTTGAAAGTCCTCAGGGGGACTCCATCCCCCAGGCAGCTGGAGCACCCCAGGATGGACCGGCCCCCACCAACGGACGGTACAGTGTGTGTGAGCCATACAAGCGAGCCTGTGGCCACTCGGCGACACGCAGGCTGGGCCGCAGTGTGGTCATCGGCAGGATAAGGGCAGGGCGTCATGGAGAATACCAAGGAGGACAATCGCCACAAGCACTTTGTTGCTGATATTCCGGAAACAGGGCCCAGCGGGATCTATAAAAAGGGGTCATGTTAAGACAGTGAAGAAACTACTAATATTCAATCCCGGACGACTTAGCATGGCAAAAAAGCTCCCAAGGAACCGAACAAAGTAAGTAGGATTAAATCTCAGAACCTCTTATGATTCCCACAAGCATTTGGCAAACCGAGGGTCGTTTCTACAGAATTAGTAGCTAATCCCTTTATTCTCTCAACGGGTTCTTCTTTGGAATATAAATGTCATTGTAAAACCAGGTGTTGGAATCAACACTCAAAACAGCACCGCCTTCGTCTAAAGAGACAATAGAACGCAGCGTGTTCAGACACAGGAGGTCACCCAGGGGTCAGAGCTTGAATTCCTGAAGACATCCACACGGTAAACAACTTCTCAAAAGAAACCCGAACTGAAGACAAAGGCACAGTTCAGACACATTTGTTCACTCAAGAAGTATCTGAGCACCTCCCACGCGCCAGGCAGCGAGCAGCAGGGGAGCACAGGCCAAGGCCGCTGTGGGGCCAAGCGCGTGAGTCTGCAGCGAGGCCAGCTTTGGAAATTTTGAGCAGCACCGTGTTTCTCCAAAAGCCCTGCAGGGAGTCCCCGAATTGCAGTCCCCACCGTGTCTTCCCTTGCATGGACAGCAGCACATTTGGGGCATATTACAGATTACCCGCAGTGATACTCTAACTTTCCAGTGTCCTGAGTCCACAGTAAGTACAAAGAAATCATTGTCTTTGTCCTCAGAAAGCAGCATGACCCTCCTCAGACGTCTGGGTCATACCAAGGNAAGGTCTGCCCCCCCCCACCCCCCCCCCCCCCCGCCTCCAGGGCAAGCCTCCTTCAGGAGGTCAATCTGAATAATTTCTCCATAAGACATTCTTCTCAACGCTGTGGGATGATATTCTTAATGAAGAAACTGGTGAGGCAGCATTCTGGGGTGGCCCAAGCCTCTCTGCAACGGAAGCCATGTCCTCACACCACGCTGCAGGGCCAAGTCACCTCCGGGCCGCACACATCTTATCAGGCACTGTTCTAAGTACCTAGCACATAGCCATCAACTCAGCCCCTCCCAGAGCCCTCGCGGGTATACCTTCATCTCTGCGGCACAGCTGAGGAGACTAGGGCACACAAGGGGATAAGGAATGTGTCTAAAATCGTCTGTGGCTAATAACTGAACCCATGCAACCTGGCCCCGGCATCTGGGTTCTTAATCACTTCTCTACCCCGCCTTCCTGATGCTCTTCTCAGGCCACACAAGAGAACACACCCAAAACTGCTTTGCAAACATAAAAAGGTGCATTTATTACCATCATTATTGTCGTCATCATCATCATCGCAGCACCCACGGATGCTGCGGGAAACCAGCCCGATTTCTGGAGGGAAGTGTCCCGCACTGCCGGACTCAGGGCTTCATCCTCAGCTAAACACGCGCTGACCTTGGGCTCTTGGCACGAAGTACACGACCCAGTCAGGACAGCCGCTTGGCCCAGTCCCAGTGAGGCCCCAGCACTAGTGTCCCGGAGGATCCCTGCAACAGTGTGGACCTGAAGCTGCTGGGGGCTCCCGCCTGCAGCCTGAGAACGGCCGTCAGCTGCTGCCTGAGTCAACAACGCTTTCACCGACAGGCACTTCAGCTTGGGTTTACTTGCGACCAAGAGTCATCCTGAGACTCGTTCTAAACCACAACTGGCTCCTACCACGTGATCCTCGTGTGCACGTTAGCACTGACCCCTCTCCAGACGCAAAACCAGGGACTGAGGAAGTCAAGTTTAATGAGCTGGCCTTGACCAATTAAAGGCCCCTGAGGCTGGAGTTCTGGGCCAAAGAGCTCCCATTAGAAGGACAGAAGTCCAGTTTTTCTAACACCACAGATGAGGTAATTTGGCCTCTCATCAAATTTGTTTCAGAAAACTTTCTTTTTAGCCACTTCAGTTAAGCCTACGGTTTCCAGTTTCGTGAGGAAAACAACAGTCGGTCTTCTCAATTCTCATTTTTCATTTTTCCCTAATTCTGCACCACTATAAAAAAATTACTAAAATGAAGACTAGGATTGAATCTGTAAAAACATTTTAAACACAAAAACATAAAGTCTGAATGGATACATAGCATTTCATCCTACAAAGAAGAGCTACACCTTAACTTCATTAATTACGGCAACAAAACCAAACCGTGCAGAGTTTGGCCCCCGTTCGTGAACTCCTCCCCACACCAGCTAACGCTCGTCTCTGTGGTTCCCGCAGGCAGCCCACCCGACGGGCTCCGATTTCAGGGGAAAGCACCGTCACCCACATCACTGCCCCAGAAGGTGGCCAGGAGCGTCCCACCCGATGTCAGATAGCTCCTAAGGCAAGGAGCACACAGTGCCAGGACTTCATGCCTTCTCCCACCTTCACATTATCACACGCAGCTGACCAGCTGTGACTACAATCCAGATGCTCAACCTCCCTCCACCTTCCTAAAGGACGGCTCGGGCTGCAAGAAGGGTCTGCGGAGAGGAGTTGAGGCGTTTCCTGTCTGTGTGTCGGAGGACAGCCTGGGGTGACGATGGGGCAGTGCCTCACACCCATTCACCATCTACGAGCACACATGAAAATGCCCGTGGGCTTAAAACAACATTAAAAAGTTTCACCTGTCATGATCTCCCATTAAGAAAAAACAAACTTTTACAGCCTCACCTGAGCAAACAGATAAGCGTGCCACCACAGATAGATGAACCTGTTACACCACATTCCAAACTTTATTACCTTGTATGCCGTTCTTCCGGTTGAGTTTTATTATGTTACTCGTGTAGCCTGAGAGGGGAGGTCTGCTTGGCTTGCTCTGAAGAGCACGTCAAAGCTCACAGCCCAGTCCAGATGCGCTGCCTTCCAGAGTCTGCGGTCACCACGTGGAAGCAGTCAGGACTCTCAGACACACTGAGACACACGGCCATGGCTATCCAGATCGTAGTACATTTGCCTTACAGCTGACGTAACCATTACATTATGGAAAGTGCTTACCAAATTTATAAAATTAAGAAACACAACCCACATACACTCGTTTACAGCTGAGTCTGTGCTCATGCATTTCCACGTTATGCTTCTGCTCTGATGCACAGAAGCACAACCCTGGAGTGAGCTCCAAGGTCATGGAGCCCCTTGTAAGTTCCACAAGGGCGAGAGCCTACATGACTACCGCCATCTTATCCCTGACACGCAGTAGCTTCTCGGGAAATATTCGCTGGACAAATAAAGGCATTCACATTAAAATGAACGGGCTCAGACGATTTCCAGACCACAGCAGTTATCACTACTATGCCCTTGCTTTTATGAAGTGCAGCAGGAGTCGGCAAACATTTTGCAAAGCACCCGGTGGTAAACATGTCGGGTCTTGCGGGCCATACGATCACTCCTCGAACTAGAGACCCTGGTCTCTTCACAACTGCTCGATTCTGCAGCACAAAAGCAGTCACAGATGAACCATCAACAAATGAACATGACGGCGTTTGAATAAAACTTTATTTACAAAAACCAAATTTAGCCATTAACACATGCAAATCCCACAGGGACAACGAACATTCTATTCCCTGAAGGTTCGAAGTCAGTAGGCTTGCCGAATTCAGCCAGACACATTTTATTGGGTCAGAAACTGGGCAGTGCATATGTACTTGTCCTCCACAGTGCCCATCCCCCCTTACTGAGCAAGCCCCCGACTCCAGTCCCAGTACAGGCCCGGCCCACACAAGCCTCTGTGTCTACACGATCAACTCCACGGCACAACTGGTTTCCAGGATGTGGCCCACGCCCACACCTGTGAGCCCACCCCCACCCACAGGTGGTCCAGAGCAAGCCCCTCACCTTCCCAGCTGAACATCGAATACCAGCACCTAATGAACTTTAAATATTCACTGGTGGCCTGTGGTTTGATCTGTTCTGCACGGTCCCCCCTGAGGGGTGCAGAAAGAGTACCCGTGGCAGAGAAGAGGGTGAGAAAACATGTGCCGGAGGGGAACGAGGTGCAACGTGCCGAGTCCCAGGAAGAGCAGCAGGAATCACTGAGAAACCACACACAGTTCTCCCAGCCTGCCTGCCCCCAGCACGTCACAGGGCAGCAGAAACTGGACACCCAGGACTGCCTCTACCATAGCCACGAGGATAAAACCCTGTGTAATCCTCATTTCTACTGGGGGAACCCCCACCAAGACTACCTGCATCTAAGAGAAGAAACTGGTTTATTCTCACACAATGCAACACTCCGTAGCAGTGAGAAGGACACTCCGTCACTGTGCAACAACGTACCACACTGCTGACTGAGAAAAGCCAGACACAAAACAGTACAACCCGCGTCATACGTCACACACGCACACACAGAACAACAGGCAAAATGCAATTATGCTCTTAGAAGCCCAGGGAGCAGCCACCCAGGAGCAAGGTGCTGTCTGGTGTCCAGAAGGGGGCATGAGGCTGTGGTGGAAACGCTCTGCTTCTTGATCCGGGTGCTGGTCACAGGGGAGCGCTCGGTCTGTGACTTTATACTGAGCTGTCTACTTAACAAGACCGCACTTTCTGTACGCGCACCCCGGTTCAACGGAGAAAAAACCATTACCCCGGGCCAGAGGGCGAACGGACGCCCCCACACAGGGCCCCAGACACCTTTCTCTTCTCCATCTGTCAAAGCCTTTTTGCCTCAAGGGGAGCCCCAATCCCTCCCCCTCCTCAACTTTTCCATGCCTAACCAGAGGCCACAAAGTAGAAAACCAAACTAGACCTACAACTCCCATCACGCTCTTCCGGAATGCTGGTGCCTTTCAAAGAAATCTCACTATGTTCTAAATAAGACACAAGAATCTAAGAAGCCTCCACTGCCCTCTGGGGCTCACTTACATAGAGGCTTCTTCTCAAATGATGCTCTAAACGGGCAACTGTAGCTCCTGAACTTCTATGAAGAAATGCCTGGATTCCCAGGGCCTGTTGAGGGAGACCCCATCCACTCGCAGCGGAGAGCAGCCCGTGGGACGGCGCACGGCCACTGCGCTGAACCACTGAGCGGTAGCAAGTGACTGCATGACTGGTCGTGATGTGTCACCATCAGCAACTCTCATCAGAGCTGAACACATCTAGAGATTTCGTGGGAAGTTTCAATTCGGGTAGTCAAAACATGGCGCTGGGAATCACTGTGAATGTCTTGAATGTTTTAATACAGTAACCTCAACTTGACACGACCGCGTATGCCTGGCACATTCTCCTGGGAGTTCAGGTTAAAAACTCAGTGAAGACCTTCGATCCCGTTCAAGCACAGAGACCAGTCTACTTGTGAATGCTGCCAGGGGACCCCAGCCCCAGGGGCGCAGACGGGCAGAGCACGCAGAATGACGAAAACATGGTCATCCTCTCATGCAGAACACACGGGCAGGTGCAAATCCCAATCCTTTATAGGCAAACGATCCTCATATCAAACAAAGTCATACTGCCCATCTGTCCACTAAATAAATCACTGCTTAAAGATTTTTAAATCCTGACTTGATTTACATCGGCTATGAAGGGATCATAAATCCAAAATTACCCCTCTTAATAGGAAATTACAACTGCTTTTAATTAAATGATTCTATATCACAAAGTTTATGAATGTTCTAAAACGCCTCTCAGGGGAAAACATCCGTATTTTTAGAAGTTACATCCTGAAAAGAGTTTAGGATAAAATGTCACGATGCCTGCAACTTACTTTTACTTTCCACGCCTCAGTAGGAAAATGTGCAAGCCCTCAAACACACACACACACAGGTGCACTCGCACACGCATGCACGCACACAGGCACACACACGCACACTCGCACACACAGGTGCACACGCATACACACAGGTACACGCACACATGCAGGTGCATGCACACACAGGTGCACACGCACACACATACGCACACTTGCGCGCACACAGGTGCACACACAGGTACGCGCACACACTATGTGGCAAAATGCTAACAAGTGCTCAATGTAGGCGGTGGATACACAGGCGCTCACTGCACGTTCTTTTAACTCTTCCACATGTCTGAAATTTTTAGGATAAAAAGTCGCACAGAAATCTTGACTCACTCTCAAGCGGATGGCCGTCTTCTTTCTCCTAATGAAAAGCAAATGGCTAAATATGCCCAGGGGCGTGTTCAAGGCTGTTCATGCTCCCTCACCCTGCAAGCATAAGCGAAACAACATGTTACCACCAAGGATTTTTATTAAATTAGAGCTATTTCAGTTGAGAAATGTTCTTCAAATATGACAAACCTCCAGATTAAAAAGTTGCTCTAACTAGTTGGTTTTAAGCAAGGAGAAAATTGAAAAGAGGGCAAACTGAGCGACTGCATCCCGAATGTGGGGAACAACCACTAGCCTCACCCACTCTAGGAACTTCTCGTAACTCACATCGATCTCACAGCAGCGACACGTGGCGTCACCCAAACCTCCACTCAAAAAAGAAGGGGAGCTTCCAGGGCCGAAGCGCGACTGTGGATTTCTGAGGCCCCACGTGAGGCCCCCGTGCACCCTCGGAACCACGCCAGACTGCTGGGCCTCCCAGGTCCCCAGGAAGACCCACCACGCACCCAGTGACAGCCCGTGCTCTGGGGCTGTCACCCAGCATGGCCCGCGCGTCACCCTGGTACCGCGCCCACCACACCTCCCGTGCAGGCTTCCATCCTCCCACAGCCTGCGATGGCCGCAGAGCTGCCGGTTCCCTCTTCCGGAGGAGGCAGCTACGTGTCAGAGACGATGTATGACAAGGACACTCAACTAGAGGACACCAGGGATGAAACCTCTATTAGATCCTCCGACCCCAAGCTCAAGACGTGGCTCACCATAACAGGTGGCGCCCCCACCCCATGTGACGCTCTCCTGAAAACCAACCTCCAGGCCAAGAGGTCAAACATATTCACATGCCACCTGGGGGGGGAGGGTGCACTGCACTTTGTTCCCTGAAGAAGAATCGCTCTTGGGGCACCTGGGGGGCTCCGTCAGTTGAGCATCTGCCTTGGGCTCAGGTCATGATCTTGGGGTCCTGGGATTGAGGCCCACATCGGGCTCCCTGCTCAGCGGGAAGCCTGTTTCTCCCTCTGCCCCTCCACCCCACCCCTACTTATGCTCTCTCTCTCTCTCTAAAATAGATAAAACCTTTTAAAAAAATAATAATCATTCTTAATACTACCATTAATACTCTAATTATGATTACCAATTCTATAACTATTACTAGTAATTATACTTCCCTTTTAAACACAATAACCCTTAATGTAATTTTGACATTATATATATATTTTTTTTTTCTCCCTTTTTTCTCAAGAGAGCACACTGTTGGCCAAGGGAAGCAAAACAAGCATTACAGGGCCCCTCTGGTGCCTTTTATCTTGGCCACAACAGAAGGCAATTATCACTTGCTGTTGAGGATTTCTGGAACAAGCCAAGGACCGTATAATGACACACCCTGCGCTACCACTAAGGACGGAGGCGGCCTCGAAACCACTCAGGAGCATGGTGTCCCCACAAGACGACCTGAAGGGGTCCTTCACGCGCTGGTCACCGCAATCCTGCACGCAGTCTACAGGTGGCGACGTCCAACATGTGAAGGCGCGGGCACACAAAAGCCTGAAGGGAGTGAGCCGGGGCCCCTGTGCCTGGCTTTCAGGCGCATCTTGTCCACTCGCCAACTAGATGAAAATCAAGAGAACTGCTGTAAGTGGCTTCCTCGCCTGGGGGCTGGAGAGCACCTGTTCCCAAGGATCTGCAACCTACCAGGAGACAGCGGGGGTCTCAATGCCTCACACGCCAGAGCACTTGGACCCCAGGACGCTCAGCAGGAACTTAGGCAAAAGCTACCCCAAACCAAGGGAAACACATGATACTCCCTTGGAAACACCAATTTTACTCAAAGATTTTGGTGAGGATAAGCAAATGAATCAGCCATTGAAAACCTGCTAATATTAAAACAAACATGCATTGCGAGCAGAAAGTCATCAAAGTACGACTTTTGAAGCTCAGACTCCTATCCTTACTTGTCTAGTTCATTTCCAGCTACACCCTCACTTGTAGGGGAAGGAAGTGAGGGGTGGGCTCTCCTTTCCCATTAAAGGGGGGGGTGTCTCAGGAAAACACGTGAAGCTGGCAGAGACTTCAATATTACAGTGAACCAAGGATGCTGCCACTGGCCCTTAATCCAGAGAATTCTCCTCAAAATCTCGAGTCCCAGCTTTCTGCCCGATCTAGGGACAGGTAGACAGACATCCAGGCACGTGTCCTGGGGTCTGTACTCCCCAAGTCCCTCTCTGAGTCCCTCTCTGCCCTCCCCAGCCCCCGCAGGTGCTGTCAGCAGCCAAGGCCCCCTCACCCCCAAGAGACAGCTCACACCATGTACTTTCCTCCAGCCCCACACTCGGAGAAGGCGCCAATGATTCTGCATCCCAACTCAAGCTCTTGCGTGGCCCCTGAGATGAAGGGGAGCTTCTGGTCCCTCTTCCTGCTTCCCACTGAGCAGGCACGGCTCTCCATCCAGTCTGGGGAAATGGGTTGGATCTGAAAGCCTATAGGGTCCAGGGCAGCGCCCCCTCACTCTGTCCTGGGAGGAACCAGGCCCCCCGCAACAGCCCTGGGGAGCCCGGGAGCAGCACCTCCAGCCCCATCGAGCCTTCTGAGGACAGATGCTGCAGCGGAGACCTTGACCACAACCAGGTCGGAGACCCTGAACAGAACCACCCAGCCAAGCTGCTCCCGACGTCTTGCCCACACACAGACCTTGAGAGATAATCAGTGTTTATCAGTGTTTTAAGCTGCTACGTTTGGGGTAACGTGTTATTCGGTGACCACGTGTCGGACTAGAGAGTAATGGAAACAAATCCCATGCACCTAATACCCCAGGGGCAGTCTGAGGGGTTTTGTGGGATTTTATGCCCCTTCCTCCCTCCCATCCACTCCCCTGCACAGACAACCACTAGCACCAATTCTAATTCCTCCGCTGTCCGTAGGCTTTTATCACATACATATTCTCAGTATGTGGTTGCATTCTGCCAGGTTTTAAACCAACGTAAAGTGAAACCAGAATGTACGTATTAGACTTGCCTCTTGCGATGCGGATTCTGAGATTCACCCCTGCCGACTCACGTGGCCGTGGTTGATTTCCAGCTATCTATACAGTTCCCTCTGTGTGAACAGACCCACAGGTGGCTCCATTCCGCTGAGGATCCCCTGGGGATTTGTCAGTTTTTGCTATTATGAACAATGCTATTTACATTCCAGTGCCTGTCCCGGGGGCACACACCGAGTTTCTCCAGGGTATACACCTAAGAGAGGAGGGCTCAGCTCCGGAGCACGCGTGTTCAGCTCTTCTAAGTAATGCCAAATTGTTTTCCACTGTGGTTGTGCACAATGGCCTCTTCAGCCGCCTTTCCAGTCTCTCCCAAATAAGAGGCAGGCTTGTTTTGCTAATTACCAGCAAAGCTCTCAACCAACAAACGGGAAAGCTTTTCCTGTTTGCAGCATCGCTACCTCAAATAAACAGTACTCCACAGTAGTGACCCAGACAGCTGGAACGTATTAGTCACAGGACCTCAGCACAGACTTCAGAATAATGATGCAGACCCAGCCAGCACCACACACTGCCCACGGGGATAAGTCAACTGGATTTCTAGACTGATGTTTAATTCACGGACGGTTTTTCCTCCTGGTGGACTCACATTTAGGGTCCCACCTTATTGTGCTCATCTCAAATGGGGAAAAAAATTAACTCACATGCAACCCAGCCAAAGCCAAGATTAAAGCAGCAGAGTCGAATCATTTCAACAAACTCGTGCTGTGTTGTGTTTTTAACAGAGAGCTGATGACATTTTTAATATTTTCACCTGGAAGAGACTGTCACTTAAAATAACTAGCTTTAGGCGCAGTAACTCTACAAAAAATACTCAGGCTTTCTTTATATAAAAAGATGTCCCTCTTAGTTTAGATAATTCCATTTCTTAGGAGGCAACAGTCATTTTCACGATATTTGTATTTCTAGTAAAAACATGCTATCGAACATTTCCACTGGCATTCAATACAAAAAATGAGAAATTCTTCCCACGTGGGCAGGAGGAGAGCAGAAAGGTTACTGTGAGTCTCATGTCACTGAAAACAATGACACCGGATGACCAGAATCAGGTCATTTCAACTCAACCTCTTGACAGTTCTTTTTTTTACAATCGTTTACCCCTGTGAGGAAGGCACTATTATTACACCCATTTTACAGATGAAGGAGCGTGAGGTGCAGAAAGCAATTAGGTTGTGCACACCTGTGAAGCTGGTGAGCAGTCCACCGAGAACCTGGCCCCAGGCCGTCTACTCCAGAGTCCAGAGTCTTGGACGCTCCTCTGGGCTCCTGTACTTCAAAGGCCTGCTGTGCTGAGGGGATTACGGAGGCCAACAGGGGGATGCGCCCGGCACAGGGTGGGCATCACATCCACGCCTGCCCAGGGGAGGATGACATGCCCCGTGCTCCAGGGAGGGGACAGGAGAGAGCGGGGAGCCCACTGCAGCCCAACCCTTGCTCCCACAGACCTCGCGTACCCCACAACGGATGACCTGACAAGTTGTACAAGGTCACTGCTGTACCCTCTCCTTTTCGCTAATATTACAGTTTCCTCTTCCTGTCCTACCCTAAACAGAATCAACTTGCCAACCAGATCACCCTCGATGATATTCGTAAAAGTGAGACATTCCTCACATAAACACTGGAGCGGAGATGGACTCTAAGGAAACACTTGGCTCATTCAGCTTTTCTATTACTGACTTTAGAAAACCTGAGGCACTCATGTCAAAGAGCAACATCTCTTCAAAGTATTTCCGGTTTCCAGGAAATCATCCCAAATGATCTGCTCAATAAAGAAAAAACCTGATTAAATGACTAGCAAATGACAGATTAAAAAAATTCCAGCAACACTACATACACTGCTGCTCACAGCACCCCCCTGCCATACCTAAGGTTGGGTACTGAAAGTGTAAAGTGACCAAATCTGTACGTTTGTGGCTACATTAAGAAGTTAACAAAATTAGGGGGCGCCTGGGTGGCTCAGCGGTTAAGCGTCTGCCTTCGGCTCAGGGCGTGATCCCGGCGTTATGGAATCAAGCCCCACATCGGGCTCTTCTGCTATGAGCTTGCTTCTTCCTCTCCCATTCCCCCTGCTTGTGTTCCCTCTCTCGCTGGCTGTCTCTATCTCTGTCGAATAAATGAATAAAATCTTTAAAAAAAAAGTTAAAAATTAATTGGTTGATTAATTATGCTATTGGATAAATATAGAGTTAAAGATTTCAAAATGGAAAAAAAAAAGTATGAAATGTGAATTTTGGAAGAGAGCATCCAGGTTAGCCAGCAGCAATCCTCATGGTCACTGGTCCCTTCTGCATCTATGGCAGGGGGAAGGGGAGCAGGGGCAACTGCAGCACGGTAGGTCTGTCGTACAAAACTGCATCTTTCTTGGCCAACTGAGGCAGTCTAATAGTAAGCCGCACAGAGGAAACAGAGAAACACGTTTCATAAAAGGAAAAGGCTGAATCTTGTGTCGGCTCTAGTATTTGATCCAGAGTGGAGCAGGGGACCCACCCAGGGGTAGTTTCCCAGAGGGAGGTGGCCAGGACGGGCAGGAACAGTCTCAAACGGTAGGAGGTGTTAGACCAGAAGCTAATGCTAATGCTTCCTCAGTAAATGCCACGGGCCAGACCTTCTGCTGGGCACGCTTCCTACACTCTCCTTCAAAACCCTCACTCAATAACCCTGAGAGAACATATCGTGAGACAGATCCCTATTTAGCAGATATGAACATGGACTCAAATTAAATGACTTGCCCAAAGTCACGGAATAAGTAAATGGGTCTAACGCCTGGCTCAAAGCATACGGTAGGCATGCAACAAATATCCACTGGATGTGGGGTCTATCTCCCCCATAATAAGAGAAAACACTACTTATGTCACAAGGATTTTGTGAGGACGAAATGAGATTATGTACATAAAGTTCCTCGCTCAGTGCCTTGACATCTGGAACCTACCGGAGTATGTGGACAGCACTGTTGACATAAAAAACTCAGGCACATTATGATACAATGGGTATAACAAACAGTATAACGGAAGACACACAGAGATACACGTAACAGGCAGAAGAAAGGCAAAAAAGCCATGAAAAGACACTCAGCACCACTGATCACCAGGGAAAGGCAACTTAAGAGCACAGCGAGAGACCACTGCACGCCTACGAGTTTGGCTGAATTTTTAGACCCGGCAACACCGTATGCTGACAAAGCCGCACACCAGCCAGGACCCTCGTGTGCTTCCAGGGGGAGTGCAATGGGGGAGGGGCAGAAAAACAAAACACTGTGGTACACCCATGGCTGGAACATTCCTGAGTAGTAAGAAAGGGACAGACTACTGATACACACGACACCACGGGGGAACCTCCAATACGCTCCCACTGGGGGAAGAAGTGGGTCCCAGCAGGGGATACGCTCCCTCTTACGTGACATTCTGGAGAAGGCAGAACCATGGCAACGGAGAACAGACCCTCGTCGTAGGAGTTGGGGATGGGGGCTCTCCCCGCAAAGAGGCAGAGGCAGCAGCGGTGGACGACCCGCACGCCGTCCGCAGTGAGGAGACGTGCATCAGTGCCCGGGTTAAAACTCACAGAACAAAAGGCTCCAGAAGAGTGAATTTTACTGCTGGTATTTTTTTTAAATAACTGAATAAAATTTTTAAATCATAGGGGCGCCTGGGTGGCACAGCGGTTAAGCGTCTGCCTTCGGCTCAGGGCGTGATCCCGGCGTTATGGGATCGAGCCCCACATCAGGCTCCTCCGCTGTGAGCCTGCTTCTTCCTCTCCCGCTCCCCCTGCTTGTGTTCCCTCTCTCGCTGGCTGTCTCTATCTCTGTCGAATAAATAAATAAAATCTTTAAAAAAAAAAAAATTTTTTTTAAATCATAGAAAAAATTGGTAGGGCTTGGTGAATGGCTATGTGACATGTGCTTTGAGGGGACAGAGGGACATGTGAGGGTCGAACAGCTCTGAGGCTCCCTGCCAAGCTAACGATAACGGAACAGCAGACCACAAAGGGTCCGTGTGTGAGGACAAGTCAACACAAAGGCCCCACGAGGTACAAAGGGTCAGGAACCTTGGTTTCTAGTCTGACTCCATTGAAGGAGGGCCGTGTCAAATTACATAAGCCGCATCAGCCCCCTGAGCCTCAGTTTACCTACTCCTAAAATGAGACAATAAAGCAAATGGCCTTTTGATCCTTTCCCACTGCAAACATTCTAAGGTCAACTTGTCTTCAAGTTATGGAGTCTGGGAAGACAGCAGGACAAATAAGCAGAAATACCCACATACGGGAAAATAGCCAGGGATCCGCACAAGTACCAGCAGGGAACAAAATACAACGAAAACCACTGATGTGTGCGGACAGCAGAGTGGACAGTGGGGAAAGCACCAATGCGGGGACAGACAGAAGACGCAGACTAGCGCTCTCTCACACGACAGGATCCAAGAGAAGACGGGTTTCCTCGGGGCAGAGAGGCCGCCACACCTCGAGGACCAAACGCTGGCGGGGTCGAGGAGCTGAGGGCTGATCAAACAGGCGGGCACGGTTTCCCTGCAACGACCCACTTCAGAGGCAGCAATGTTCAACATTTTAGGAATTCCTGGAAATTAAGGACATGACTTTTGAGTGCTGCTGAGCCATCTTCTTGTCCTAAGTGCATACAGAGCCTCCAGAATTCTAGAATGGAAGAGACCACTTCATTTTTCAAAGCATTTAACACAGGGGGCACCTGGGTGGCTCAGTCGGTTAGGTAACTGCCTTCGGCTCAGGTCACGATCTCAGTGTCCTGGGATCAAGTCCTACGTTAAACGCCCTGCTCAGTGAGGAGCCTGCTTCTCCCTCTGCCCCTCCCCCTGCTCATGCTCTCTCTGTCTCCCCCCCAATAAAATCTTAAAAAAAAAAAAAAAAGGATTTAACAGAATGTAAAGAATACAACTTACTAAAGGAGTAAGATCTTATTGCTGTCACCTTACTAGTTTGCAAAGCAGGGACAGGCTGAAATGTGGCGAATCCTTGGGCTCCGCGCAGAGCAGAACCCAGACCACCACTCCGGGGCCCAGCCCTGCGGCCAGGGGAACCCAGGGAGGCACAGCATCTGAGCGCTTCCCCCGCGCTGACGGGAGCACAGAGAAATGGACAGTCTTCCCGCGAAGTTCACACGCAGGAAACTTTTCCAACATCACGCCCTCTGCCAATTCTCCTTTTTGATGATGACGTGCAAAACATCACTCTGACACGCCCTGCTTCTGCCGGGAGGGGATGACAAGCAGGGGACTCCGAGTCTGGTCTCTTCCAGCACCGACAGCCCCCCAACTTTAGGGGCACTGCTTCGCTGCTCATTCCCTTTCTGCCCCTGCAGGAGGGGATGGGCCCGGGCCCCCCTCAAGCCTGCTGCATAACCCCACGTCCGTGGACGGCCCCAGGCCCCCCTCGAGCCCAATGAGTAACCCCACGTCCGCAGAAGCACCTGAGGGGACACACACACGAGGTGTGACTGCCACTGCTCTCCAGGGCTGGGCTGTGACCACACATCCTGCGTGCACACTCACATCCCAACTGCCCCCTCGAAGCAGCCAGCGTGTTTGGGGGAAGGACCGTGGCAGGTGCAGGGCAACACCCAGCCCACACGCTGGGCGGGGGCGGGGGCGGTGCGCGGGGAGCAGCCATGGCTCACCCCGGAGACCCTGAAAGAGGAAACTAAGGCAGGCAAGTGCAGCACAAGGCATTCGCGTGAGCACAAAGCTAGGAAGGAATCATCAGGGAGGGGACAAGGTGGATGAGGGAGACAGATCACAGACACTCATGTTCAACTGAGGCACACAGGCTTTCTCCTAGGGGCACAGGCAACCACGGGCACAGGTCGGCAGGACGTTACCATGACCGCATCTGCCGCTTGGGAAGAGGACTGCCGGCAGTCGGAGAGTGGAATGAGGTCAGGGCAGAAAGCGGACAGCTAGATGGGACCAGGCAGGAAGGGACGCGGGCTCAAGTCTGCATGAATGCAAGAGAGAATGCAGACACCAAATGACCTCTCTCTGGTGACTGGAAGGGGACGGGGGTCACGGAAAAGCAACTGTGGATGGTCCCTGGTTCAGCCCTGATGACTGAGAAGAGGGTGGTCTTTTTCACAAGGTACTGGAGGAAGGACAGCGCCGGCGGCCTCACCGTGTACATGACTGCATGTACAGGAGGTCACTCCGTACATCTGTGACTGACCAGTAAGGCTTAGGCTTCTCATCACGGACCCGCTTATCTCAAATCCTCACAGGCAACAGAACCTCAAAACAGTGCCATGTCTAGCTAAAAAACTCAATTCACGTTAACTTCCCGGCAGCCGAAGTAAGAGAGGGCAAGTGGCTTACTCCAGGCCACACAGCCAGAAGGACAGGAACGAAACTTTCATCCAGGCTGGCCTGCTTCCGGAATGCCCTGCTCCATCAAGGGCCTAGCGCTGCTGGTTCTGTAAGGTTAGGGTTCAGGGGTCTTGCTCTCTGCCCACTGTGTCTTCTCTTGTTCCTCCTTTCTGATAACAAAGTCCAGGCAATCCTGAACTACCTACTTTGAATCCCTCGGGAACACTGTCCCCACTGTGGAGCTCTGGCTCGCCTGCCCCATCTTCACGTCTTCAAGTTCATCCCAACAGCTACCGTGGCTCGGCACCTGCAGGGAGACTGTTCCGGCTTCAATAGGAGCTGCTTCTGAATTCATCTGCCCTACCGTGTCTCTAGGTGCTGAAAGTTCCCTGAGGGTACTCCGAATTTAACTCACAATTGTATCACTGGCTGAGCCCAACAGGAAACTTGCCCTCCTCCAAAGCCAGCTATCTGTGACAATGTTACCTCCGGCAAGAAGCGAGGGGAAGGCCACTGGAGAAGGATAGACAGTGTTTCTGTGAAGACCGCCACTCCCCATGCACCATCCCCGGCACCAGAGAGCAGAGAACCAGACCCCATAGCCCCTGAACTTCCAGTCCCATGGAGACGGGATGTTTGTTTAAAAAAAAAAAAAAATGTATACACACACACACCCACTCCCCAAGACACATCAAATATATAAAACATTTGATAAAACTGAGGGCTTGGGTATATATGTTCATTATATCATTCTCTATATTTTTTTAAATGTTTAAAATATTTCATGATAAAAACATTTAAAACAGAAAAAAAAATCAACGTAAAGCCATGACTCCCTGCACAAAGGACTGGCTGGTCAGACTGACTGATTTGCAAAGGTTCCAGACACAGAAAATCTTACTGTGATCTGTTGTGATTTTCACATCACGCTCCACAGCTGTAAAAGCAACCAGAACAGAAGATGGGAATGCGCAAATTCAGACGATATGAATGCAATCGAAAAACAGAACGAGACCGCCCTTGTGCTACCACCAAATCCTCTAACGGTAAATAACAAAAGAAAACAACAGGAAGATATAACCACTTTTTTTTTTAATAAAGAAACACATTTTTTTTTTCAAGTAAACTCTATCCCCAACATGGGGCTTGAACCACAGCCCCAAGATCAAGAGTCACATGCTCCACCAACTGAGCCAGGTGCCCCCATAACCATTTTCTACTACTTTCTGGCCTCAAAAAGAAGCCCTAGTAATAGCCACTACCATGTACTCTGCGCCCAGAACGTGCTGGGCATTGACAGACCCGATCCCGTAACAAACCCGCACGACGGGCATTATTATCCTCAGCCCACCGCTGGTGACTGGCCCCTGCAGGCACCCAAACCCGTCTCTAGCAATAATCCATACACCATGGTGTATATGCCGCCCAATATCTCGTGTTCTCATACTCATTTTTCCATAAACTTCTGAGCCACACAAATGAGTAAATCTGACAAAATCTCCACCAGCCAGTTCAGTAAACTTAAAAAAAAAAAAAAATCCAAGAAATCACAGTGTTAAGACCTACAATCTCAGAAACAGTACCTCCAAATGTTAAAGCAATAAAGAAAATGGAGTGGTAAAGAAAATTAAGTGTGCGATCCTCTATAGTCATAAAATAAATACTGTATAAATATTTTATATCAAACAGCCATATAATCTGAAGGGACCTTAAGGATGCAACTGGCGACAAACCCACGAGACCAAAACAATGAATTCTTGAAGTCAGTATCTAATACTTCTTATCTCTGACATGTTACTGTGAAGAGTGTGCCCAACGCGTGTTCTACGCCAAGACAGAGGAACAGCACCGGCGAGGGCACCTGTGAGCGGCTTGAGATTTTATTATTTGCTGAATTTTCAAAAATGAAGAAGAGCATAAAACTTGAAATACATGCCACTGCCCACCCCAGTAGGGGGCTTAACCATTCTGGAAACGAAGTACAGATCAGATGGGAAGAGTCAGGTTTAATCTGTATCAATAATTCCGACCCCCTAGAGTTTTATTCCTCCCACAGAATCCTGGGGCGGAAAATGCTCCGGACTTCCTCCGTCACTCCTCCACGCGGTCTAAGTTTAGGCACTAAACTGCTGTGACCATGCCTCCCAGACAGTAAGGAACTTTTTGAGCCAAAAACCCAATAATCGGAACCCTCTCCCAGCTGGACCCCCATCTGCACAAAACCCCAGCTGGAAGAGAGGGGACTGCTCCCTGAGCCTGCACACTGCAGGGGTGAGTTGTGAGCCTCAGGGAGCATTTCCATGTACCAGTCGGGCAGAGAAAGAGAAAGGGAGTTCTTGCAAAGATAAGAGGACCTCGAAGACCCAATGAGGAAACAGGAAATGAAAGCAGGAGGGTCTGGGACAGGCGAGGAGGATGGAGGACATCAGGTCAGCAATCTCAGTGGACTGGTCAGCGAGGACTCAGATTAGCGGGGGCTCAACAGACACTGGAGGCATAAATAGCCTGGGGGCGTTTGCTATATTCCTCTTTTGAGCTTAAACTCCTCAGGAGTGGGGCCCACCTTCCCCATCAGGGGTGAAGACAGCGATCACTTGGGGTCCCCAGTCCATCAGGGGACATGCAGGCAGAAGCCCCGCATCTGTGCCACATTCTCGCCACCCAAAGGGAACCACAACAATGACTTATGGGGGAGCTGGGGGGTACAACACAGCAGGTGCCACCTTGCATTCAGTGGTCAGGTGCATAACAGAAGGCAGACTTCAACTGCAAACTGTCTGCCCGGGGATCGGAGGCCGTTCATTTGTTAACGGCACTTAAGAGTGTTCACGGTACAAAAGCGCCCCAATTAGCTTTCTCCCCAGACACCTATCGCTGACGAGTTAAACCAAAAAATTAATTCAGACGGTATTGTGGTTATTTTTTGAAGTAGAATACTTGACTGATTGCCAGAGTGTCTAACTAAATATATCAACGATAGGACTGAATTCAAACATGGATGTTATTTGGTCCTGGTCCCGTATTTAAATCAAGGCCTTGGGTGGCTCCGTCAATGAAGCATCTGCCTTCGGCTCAGGTCATGATCCAGGGTCCTGGGATCAAGTCCCAGGTCGGGACTTCTCCCTCTACTCCCCTTCCCCAAAATAAACAAATAAAATCTTAAAAAAATAAAAATAAAGTTGAAATCAAGGCCTTGTTTTAAACCCACTCCACAACTCTGCGATCCACACCCACACTGAGACAGATGCCAGAACAGGATGAAACAAAGATCCTAGGGCAAAAGACAGACTCGCACTCTAAACGTGTGTTCACGGTGCTGTCAGTGACCTGGAGGCCGGCCGCCCTCCTCAGACACGTCCCTCAGAAAATACAGGCGGCATAAACAGACTCGTCGGACGCTACTGAAACCACAGTCATCACGTTTGATTCTTATCAGGCCTATAAAGGTACAAAAGGTTTTGCTTCTCTTACCACAAACAGGAAGCTCCATAGAAACAGTGCCCGAACCGGTGGCGGCCGGATGACTGTGCCCCCCCAGCCCCGGCACCCTGCCCAGCGGAACCGGGGGGCCAGTGTGCCGCTCCGCGTGCTCCCTCCGGCCTCCCCTACGTACACGCGTGCACCCTGAGCTGACACACGCTGTAAGAGCACACGGCTACAGCCCAGAGCCTCAGCGCCCCTCCCGAACGAACGGCGGTCCCTGCACAGCGTGCGTGCCTGGCTGCCTGGGACCAGCTCACCGCCCAGCGAATCGCTGAAATAAGTCATGACGTGCGCACCCAGACAGGGCTCTACCGAGAACTCCACCAGCCCAGGCTGAGAGGCTGAGCGGAGGCGCCAGCCCCACTGCCAGCTCTCCGTCCTGCCAGGCAAGACCGGTTGGAGCAGAAGATGTGGAAACACCAGGCTGTTTTCCAGGAACGCTGACAGGCCTCAGGAAAGGCTGCTGCCAAGTTCACAGGCAAGACCGCTCTCATGTAGTCTCTTCCTCGACGAGCGGGGGGTTACATCCCAATAAACCTAACATAACGGGCACCTGGGTGGCTCAGTCGGTTAGCCATCATGATCTTGGGGTCCTGGGATCGAGCCCACATTGCATCGGGCTCCCTGCTTAGCACGGAGCCTGCTTCTCTCTCTCTCTCTGCTGCCACTCTGCCGGTTTGTGCTCTCTCTATGACAAACAAATAAAATTTTTTTTAAAATAATAAATAAATAAATAAATAAATAAACCTAACATAAGTTGAAAATACCACAGGGTGAAAATGCATTTAATGCACCCAGCACTGAATCTCATAGCTCAGGCCAGCTGACCTTCGCCGTGCCCAGAACACTCACGAGAGCCTGCAGGTGGCCTAGAGCGTCTAATACAGAGTCTATTTGATAATAAAGTGTCGACTCTCCCATGTGATCTACTAAGCACTGTGTCGAGGTGACTAACAGGATGTCTGTGTGGGGCAGAATGGTGGGAAGTGTGCAGGTTGCTGACCCTTATGATGGGCGGGGGGCGACTGGAGGCTGCATCTCTCTGGCCCAGGAAAAGGTCCAAACTAAAAATTCCAAGTACGGTTTCTACATCACTTTCTCATCATCATAAAGTCAGAACATGGTGAGTCGGGGATCCTGTTCCGTGAAATTGCTCTCTTGACCTCAGGCAAATAATATGGCTTCAGCTTAATACTGCTGGAAATACTTGAGTGTTTTTAGGTCCACGAGGGAAGCATCTCCTTGATCAAACTTGAACACCGCAGCCCGAGAGCAAAACTGATTACAAGAGGGCACACATTTTTCCTTATTAAAAAAAGGTGGGGGGGGAACGCCTGGGTGGCTCAGTTGGTTAGGTGTCCACCTTCGGCTCAGGTTATGATCCCAGGGTCCTGGGATCAAGCCCCATATCTCCCTCTGCCTCTCCCCCTGCTTGTGCTCTCTCTCTCTCCGACAAATAAATAATAAAATCTTAAAAAAAAAAAAAAAGCCTATTTAAAGATAGAAATAAGCCACACACAAAAGGACAAACACTGTACGGTTCCACGTACCTGAGGTCCCTAGAGTAGACAAAGTCCTAGCCGGAGAAGTTAAGAGTGGGTGCCGGGGCCGCCAGGTAGGAGGAACAGAGGAAAGAATCTCAGCTCGCAAGGATGAGGGAGTCCTGGGGTGGAGGGTGGTGACGGCTACACAACACAGTGAGTCCACTTAACGCCATGAATGATCCACTTAAAAAACGGTTAAATGGTCCATTTTATGTTATGTATATTTTACTCTAATTAAAACAAAATAAAAGATGTTTGTACTCCTTCAAAGCAAATTACATGGGGTGCCTGGGTGGCACAGCAGTTAAACGTCTGCCTTCGGCTCAGGGAGTGATCCCGGCGTTCTGGGATCGAGCCCCACATCAGGCTCCTCCGCTGGGAGCCTGCTTCTTCCTCTCCCACTCCCCCGGCTTGTGTTCCCTCTCTCACTGGCTGTCTCTATCTCTGTCAAATAAATAAATAAAATCTTAAAAAAACAACAACACAAAGCAAATTACAGATTTGGAGCACTCTCAGTCACGTCTTAGAAGCAGTACGCTTTGAGCCTATACTAACAGAATATGCATTGCTACGCGCGTCGGAGCGTGTACCAGAGCAGTCTCCAGTTTCCACACCTGGGCTTCGATCTGGAAGGCCGAGGGGCAGAACGCTTCTTCACATGTTTCCTGCATCCTTGAACTCATGTGTGATCAATGCGTTGCCACTCGGCACGGCAGCATCTGTAATGTGAACGAGGCATATCGTTCGAATATTCACTGTTAGCATCGGAAGACTGATTTCCAAATGTCGGTGAGCGTTCCAGACGAATCTCAGAATAAAAACCTCTTCCACCCAAACACAAACGACATGCCATTCAAGGGATGTCGTCAGGCACTTAGGACTTACACGAGTACCTACGTACTTACGACATGACGACGGTGTACTGAGACGCGCAGACAGGATGGAACGGCTCGTCATTACCTATTTTAAAAGGCTGCCTCAATAAAATTAGAACACTGTATAATGCGGAGAGTGGAGTCCACACAGCACGCTTACTGACAATGTCACAGGGCACTCCGACGAACTTGCCAACATCCGCAGTTAGAACCTGGGGAGCCTCAGACAGCAAGCACTTCTCACGTGCCATCTCTCCACAGAACCTTCTGTCATTCTTCTCCAGGGAAGATGCTGAAACTGGTGTGCAGGCAGTGAACGTTGATGGAGACTGGAAATCAGCTTTGTTACCTTGAAAGCCAACGACACCACTCCACGCCACGCTGCTAGAGCCAAGGCTTCGGGACCGTTTTTCTCTCGACTGGCTGTGCGAAGCAGCAGTCGCGTAAAAAACTACCAGGAAAACAATGTGTACGAAGGCAACGATCTCACTTGCGCTCCTGAGATTATCCACAAAGTCTCTTCCTCAGGCACGGCCCAAAGCTGGGGTGAGGGGCCACTTTCCACAACCTCACCCTCGTCACCAAGGAAAGTGGCAGGTCCGGGAGTTAGAGAGACGTCGGTGATTTGACAAAAGTTTAATTAAGTTGGAGACAAACTTCCCTTCATGGTGTGTTATCCTGAGAGCTGGCCAAAACAATAATAATTATTTGAAAACCAAAAACACAAATAATGTCTTGCTGCCCCCTCCACCCCCACTGAGCCATCACCTACCCTGGACCACAGATGTTCACTGCGCTGACCGCGCCCACTAAGAAATTAAGTTTCCTGTGCCACAGTGCTAACTGTTGTCATCTTAATAACACTGTCATCATTTTCATGAAGTTTCAGACTTCTACTTGCATCCCAGAAGTCCAGTGAGATTTCCCTCTGGCAATGCAGGTCCTGCTAACATTCTACCTTTTGGCATTCAGCCAAAATGTTCATTCAGTGCACATCCAATATTGATGTAAAACTGACGGGAGGGACACACACCAAAATGCTAGCAATGGTTATCGACAGGTGCTAGGACTCTGAATGATGTTCTTTTTGCTTATGTATTTTCTAAACAGAAGAGAAAGACGAAAAGTAGGGGAAAAAGGGAGGAGAGTGGGGGAGAAGGGTGAGGAGGAGAAGGCAGGAGAAAAAGTTTTCTAAAGGAAAACTGAACCTAGGCTAAAAGGCCTTCAACAGCCAGAAGTCAGGGGGCCACTCGGACAGGACCTGGAAACCCCGTCCCAGCCGGCATCCAGCCCCAGCACACACCTGCCCTCCCGCTGACCACCTTCCTGAACATGTTGGCCCAGTCGCCGGGGCACCCGGCATCCCATCACACGGCGCCATGCGGAGCTCCATCTCTGGCTGCCCCTCCGGACGGCCGCTCTTGAGAGCAGAGCCCCACACCTCCCCAGGCTTCATGGCAGCTTTGTGCGGCCAGCTGCGAGAGGACGGCTGAACAGCAGGCATGAGCAGGAAGACACTTCGATGACTGACCTCCAACTTTCCGGAAAATAGGCGGCTTCATGTCAGGGATACGGCTGTTAATCAGCAAAGAGAGACAGGGGATTGGATTTTACAGGGATCAAACTGCCTGGTAAGAATCATTCTTTGCCCAGTCCTCCTGTGAGTATTTAAACAAGGCTTCTTCTGCAAGGCTTCCGTTCTTGCCCAGCAGACCACAGGCTTACTGAGGGCAGGGACTGTATCCGCGCACGCTCACCGCCCTGTTGCCTGCGCCCAGGCAGCGCCTGGCCCACAGCAGCAACCAACCAGGACTTTGGGAAGAGCGTATTTTCTACTAAAGCGCCACAGACCCGCTTGCACGTAACAATGTTTATAGGACATCCTTCTATGGGCTTATTCTTCCACATAATATTTTCCAGGGTTGCCTAATATTCCATTGTGTGGGTATACGTAATTTGTTTAGCCAGTGCCCTAGTATTTGATATCTGGTTTCCAACTTTTCCAGTAGACAGCTCTGGGATGAACGAGGGGCTGATTATTTCTTAAAATGAACTCGTGGAATGTATGTAAGTATCCATGCCAGCCCTCTTAAAAGCCACCCCCCACACCCTGATCTTGAAGGACAATCATCAGGAACTTTACCATCTAGGTAAACTACTAGGAACTTCCCACACAGGAGAATCCCCTAAACCAGGCGCCTCTGACATCGATGGCTGAAGTCCTAACTGTCCTCTCCGGACCTGTTTTCTATCAGACGCAGGAACCTGAGAGGCACCCATTCCAGAGTCTCCCGCGCTCCTCCTGTGGCTCACCTTCTCCTCTGGCTCCGTGGACGACAAGCCACAGGGCAGCGTCACACGCGCCACCCCGTTCTCCCTCTAAGGTGGCCGGTCCTCCATGACAGCAGCTCTGTCCCTTTGCTTCTATTTCCTCCAAGCAAGAGCTGACCGTGTCCCACCCCTACCACACAGAAACGTCAAGTGCCCTATACCCACAAGGGGCTCCTGGCATGCAGCGGCCTCCCCGCCGCAGCGGTCCCTTCTTATCAGTCCCTCTAACCAGCGGACAGGCAGCAATAAAGACCCTCAATCATACAGTCTTAACTTTTTATCCACTTTCTTTAAAAGGGACCTTTCAGAGGTCTTCCTGGTGAATTTAATGAAAGCTTTAGACACCCTCCCCAGAAAAATGCACACACCCCAAAGGGTAAGTGTGATTTCAGCGGCTTTGTGAACCCGCACACGGACCCTGGTGCTGGGGGAAGCCTGGGTCCGCTGCCAGGGCCTTCACGCAGATGGCCAAAGGGGGCTTGAGAAGTCTCTGTCAGCGCCCACCACCTTGCCTCAGTCTCTAAAATCAGAGGAGGGGAAAACAGGTCACGTGCAGGGCCCTGTGGAAACCTGGAACACGGCCCAGCACAACGGCTGGTAACTCTGCAGGCCCTTTCAGAAGAACTCAGGTGGCACTACACAGACAGCGGCCATAAAACAAATGTCGAATTACCGGCCTGCAAACGGCCAGCGGCGCCGAGAGGAGGCACGGCCGAGGCTCTGCCTCCCAGCACCAGGCGTGCCAGCGTGATGACTGCGTGAGACCGGCTTCCCAGAAAGCTCCTTTGCTGTGTTCACACCTGTCCTTAGCCCCATCCTCCACGTCAAGCTGCCGTCAGAGTCTGAAGGCTTCGGCCAGAGACCGAGGCTGCCCGTGAGGATTTCCACAGAGATGATGACAAACACGGGACGTTCTGTGCATTTGGGATCTTGGGGTGGGAAACTGAACTCACACCCAGCGGGGACAGAGACAGGCTCTGGGACAAGATCAGGGAGAAACACAAGCAAAAGGACAACAGTCCACATGGTCAAACATCAAGAACACTCGAGACATCCTGGTCGAGTGAAGGACCCACACGCCACGCAGGGAGCAGGAAGGGAAGCCACGCTCCCTCCGTCTGACAGGACTGGCCGGGGGGCCCAGGACAGCTGGCCCGCCTCAGGGCTGCCCTGCACGGCTGCAGCTTCGGCCAGGAGGGCTCACGTGAGCACCCCGTGATGCAGAGGCCACGGTTCCCTCTCACATGACAGAGCCGGTGCCCCGAAAGGCCTGGAACCCAGCTCCACTGCCCTGCCTAGCACTCCCCGACGGCTTTCAGAACCCGGGCTCCGGGGTCCCTGCCTTTCCCAGTTCCCGTCACCGAGAGGACCCGTTGTCCAGCACCCCCACACGGTGGCTCGAGAGCCACACAGCCTCACAGGGGCACGCTGGCAGCCGTCACACCTGTCCCCACCTGCTCACTCTGTCTCGGGCCCAGGGCCGCGGCTCCGTCTCCAGCTGAAGGCTGTGCATTCGCCCACACAGCGTGTTTCTCTCAGGACGCCCTGGCGGTCCCAGAGCTGCTTCTCCAGCACACGGAGTCTGCCAGCGCCTCGGTTCTCTCGAGGAGCCAAGTCCGCTTCTCTGGCACCCTACACACACCCCACCCCATGCAGATGGCTGCCCAAACTGTCAGCCTGCGTTTGTCAGGAGGGTGAAAAGCTCTCGGCAGAGCTCCCCACTTTGCCATTTCTCTGGCCTCCGTGGCTGCCCCCACTACTGGGACGGGGGGACCCCTCAGCCAGCCCTCCCCACCTCCTTAGGGAGCAGCTCTGCTGAACTGTGTTCTCCACCCTGCCTCCAGGACGTTTCTGCTCTATCCCGAACCTTCGCTGACCCTGTGACTCCAGGGAGCCCCATTCCCAGCAGAAGCACCGTCCAGCTACCTGGCCTGGCAGGGGCGTCCCCACCCCACCCACCATCTGAGGCTGGTCATGGAGTCACACGGTGCACCTGATGGGACTTCTGAACGACCCAACAGCCCACATTTTGTTCCTTTAACAGAGACAGTGTTGCCACCGTAAACGGTGAAGAATCCACCACTCATTGCTGTTTCTATACCGTGGTCTGGACACAGAGCTCAGCAGGACTGGGGAAGTCACGCTGAAATCAGACTCTAATCTATGAACAGGATGAAAAACAGCAGGTGCCATGGGGCCCGTGAGCCGCTCTTCTGGGTGTCGTGCAACCTGGGAGCAGATGACTAGGGTCCACGAGCCCAAGCTCTCCACTCACAGGTAAGGAAACAGAGGCGCGAGCCGGCCAAGGTCACGGCTTTGGCACACGTGGGTCAGCACGCTCGGTGTCTGTAAAGGTATCCAGGAAGGGAGTCGGGGGAAGGAAGAAGGCAGAAGGGAGGACGACGTAAACAAGAAATGCAAACCACTGAAAGCAAACTGAAAGTGGGATTTCAAACTTTGCCAAAAATTGTGAGCAAATAAAACCTTGTTTCTAATAAAAAATCTTTTTTTAAAACGCCTATTCGCCTTAAAGACAAAGTCGTTCATCTTCGCCAGGTTCTACATTCCAGGAAATAGCTAAAAGTTAGCCGTTTCTTAAAGACGAACTCTCAAGTGCCCCCTACAACTTTCTACGTGGTTTCCAAGTGCAGTTCCAGCTCCCGGTTCCCCTTTGCAGGCTGACCGCGCACAGCACGCCTCCTCCTACACTCCGCTCTGTCGTTGGAGTGACCACGCTCACCCCGCAGCCCCAGAAACAAGCGAGAGAAGATGAGAACACCAAGCCGCACCACATCCGGCCCCATCTGCCGCAGCCTACCGTCTGGGCTACCTGCTCCCGTGCTGCGCACACGGAGCCCCGACCAGGTGCCACACTGCATGCACCATGGGGTGATGGCATTTCTCTGTGCACAGATCTCACCCCTCACCCTCTCCAACCCCTGAGAACCCAGACCACATCTCACTCGCCTCTGAGCGTCTCAAGGCTTAACGAGGTCCCAGCCACTGTGGACCCTAACACACTAAGTCTACGGCCATTGTAAACCCCAGGCTCTGGAGAGACCAGACGTCAGAACATCTCTCGTGGGGGCTCCCAGTGTTCCCCTGGCAATCCCCCACCCCCTTGGCCTGCCACCTTCCCTCCCCAAGCAATCCCCTGCTGCGGGGTCAGGGGGGAGCCCCGACAACAGCACAGGGCAAAGTCTTCTTCCCAAAGATGATCTACTCGTGTGTTCTCCTCTGAGTTAGAATCTAAGTTCCCACGTCCTATAAAATCTTTCAGATATCAATATCTCTCATCTCACGGTTTTATGTGTCACATGGTCCCAACGGAGGAAATGCAGCCTCCGTTACAAGACGGAAAACTCTGGTCATACAAACACGGTTCCTCCTTCTCGAGGGCTTTGTGCACGTGGGCGTGCACGACCCATGGACACCTGCTGGCCACCTTACCTCACCACCGCTGGGGAAGGTGAACAGCCCCTCCTTTTTCTTCCTTTTTTTAAGTGCTTTCCTACAGATAGTTTTATTACTACAATTACCCCAAATAAGATGATCTTCAGCCTCTCCACCATCAGGATACGTATCTTTATACGCTTTTGATTTCTCTCTAAATCTAAATTCTCTCCCTAGATCTTTCCAAAGGGATAGATGATGGGACAAAGCTTTTTTGGGCCTCCGGCAGGGACTGAGCCAGGTGGAAAAGAACAAAACACATCAGGGCATCATCCTAAGATGGGATGCACGACATGGCCTTCGTGCTGCTAACGAGTCTGGAACTGCACTCCCGAATTTTCTCTCCACCCTGGGTTATCACCCATTAGGGCCCACGTCAGAAACACGGGCAAGGACAGACAGCAAACGTCTACCTTGCACTGGCTCATACCCCACCCCCCGCTCCGCTGGCCTAGATCAACATGACCATGTGTGTTAAGTCTTTATTAAGCATGACGGGGAAAGGATTTAAAACTTCTGCATTTTGCAATGATCCCACCTGACCGTGAGCAGAAGCAGGAGCAGCTGGCCCCTCACGGACACAAGAGGAGCTGACAGCAGGGGCTCTCCGACAGTGGTCCCAGGCCAGCCACATCAGTGGCATCTGCGAACATGTCAGGCACACACACTTCCTGGGTGTTTGTAACAAGCCTCCCGGTGCTTCTAAAGCCTAGTGAAACTTGAGAATCTTCCGCCTGTGCTGATAACCTCCAAGGTCATGGGAATGCCCTCCTGGGCTAACCCGTATGTCACCACGCTTACCTGATTATGACGGCTACCCACCAATGCACCTACACTGGCAATTTTTGCCAACCGGCAAAGGCCCCAAACATGAAGACCCCTCAAGGCATTCTTCCAACTTTGTGGGGCAAATTACTTGTGCCCCTCTGTCCTCCTGTCTAAAAACAGAATGATAATCATCTCCATCTCACTGGACAGTCACAAGGGGCAAGGGCTTAGGCAGTCTCTGGCCACGCGGTTAGGCTGCCAACAAATGTGAATCCCGATGATTAATACAAAATGTCTAACAGGCTTCCTGCCTGTAACCACCTGATGTCTATCCTCTCCATCCCGCAGGCCTCAGGGAGGATACGTAGGGCACACCGAGGCGGCACCCGGCTCCACGATCTGTCGAGGGTTGATTCATTCCATCTACAACCCGCGTGCCCACCACAAGCCTGGCAATGAAGAAAGTCCACTCTACACAATGTGCCTCCAACAGGTCCTTCTGGACAAAAGCCACTCGATTCTGGACATAAGGCCTGATACACGTCAGGGGAGATACAGGAGGAACACAGCAAGTATGAACAGAAGGAGTCCTACGAGTTAGTAACATTTATATTGTGATGACCTTGTCCCAGGCTCTAAGCACCCGACAAGTGTAGTCTCACAAGGACACTGTGAGGTATCTGCGGTTACTACACCCGACGATGAGGGTCAGGGAAACTGAGGCACGGAGGCTTACACAACATGCCTGAGGTCCCACGGCTCCTAAGTGGTAAGGCCAAGACCTGAATGTACACTCTGGAGCTCCGGTCAGGGCCTGCAGCCACTGTACCACACGACACAAAGCTGCCAGTTAGCTCAGCGCCTACTGGCCACTTGTTACCACTTTTCCCAAAGCAATGGTTTTGAGACACTTAAACTCAGGCACACAAGCCACTGCCATGGGGTTGAATACCAGGCCCTCCAAGCCCCGGACAGAAATGCTAACTGATTATACTTGGTTTCACCCTCCTTCTCTCTCTTCTAATCTGATTCTACCCGAAGTGAGTCAAAACTCACAGAGCAGCATTTCTCTCTTCTACCAACTCCCCTGACACACCACTTAACCCCTGATTACAGACCGTCTATAACACAGAGTTCTCTAATTGTTTCTCCCCCACGGGACTGCTGAAGTCTTTGAAAGTAACCACACTCTCCGTGAAACCCCACAAAAGCGAGTGGAAGCATGGCCTTGCCCGTGTGGACGAGACAAGTGTTACAGTTCATCGGTTGTCGGATTCCCTTGGCTCTGCTGACACTTGTTATCAATCCCTGGGACTCAGCGTACCTATTTAAAGCCAGCCTTAGGAGAGGTCTAACACAACAGTCCCTGAATGGCAACTCTGTTTCACAATCTGGAGGTGCTGCCTCTCCCGTGTTATCCCCTGTGCACCCTCAGCAGCCCCTGGGGGAGGCAGTTGGGGTCCAGGTTGAAGAAAAAAGAGCCCCCGGGGACAAACAGCGAGTAACTAACTGGCCCATGTCACTCAAGGCTCCTGAATGGACAGCGATCGGTCCCCAAAGCCCTGACTCCGCCCACCTGAAAGGTTAAGACTAAGGAACTACCCTCAAAGAGTCACCTCTGTAAACACACACACACACACACAACGATCACCATGACAGAAAATGTTAAATTCTATTAAAAAGTCATTTGTAAAAGATGAGATAACCATGTTCATGGATAGAATTACAGGATTAAGATACAAAATGTGCCATTTCTCTCCATGTTAGATTACATTTCCAGGACTTTGTGGAGAACTCGACCAGCATTCTGAGAAGTGTATGGAAGAAGAGAGGTCCACAAGGACCGAGTTCTGAAAAGAACAGCAGAGCAGACCCTGCCAAGTGAGAGAGACGCAAAGCTGTGAAAGTCAAAATAATCTGACAGAGAAACACAGATAACTGGTACAAAAACAGACCCCTACGAAGAATCCCAAAATCACTATGCTGAGTGTAGTGGGAACAGAGTTTCAGTTTGGGGTGATGACAAAGTTCCTGAGATGGACAGTGGAGACGGGAATGCAGTAATGCCACCTAACTGTATGCTTAAAAATGGCACATTTTATCTCTGTTTTGCCACAAATTAAACAAAGATTTAAAAAATCAGTATGCTGAGTGAAAGTACCACACTCTGTGGTTCCATTTATATAAAATTCTAGAAAACGCAAGCACTAATCTACAGTGGCAGAAAGCACACTGGTGGCTGCCTGAGTCTGGGGACAAGGCGTGGATGGACTGCTAGCGGGCCCACAGGAAGCCCAGGTGATGGAAACGCTCACTATCTTGGTTGGGGTGGTTTCACAAGTATGTCCATCTATCAAAGGTCCTCAAATGGTACACTCGGAATGGATTTAGTTTACTGTATCAAGTTTTAAAAAAGAGGCTCACGTGTGCCTGTGGGAACCCCAAGTATGACAGAGGGGGCTCCACAGTCTCCTCCAAAATATTCAGGAAAAAAATACACGATTTAATAACGTGGGAAAAACTGGGTCACAAAATGGAACGGAAAAACCGGCACTGGATCCCTGCTCGATGCCGTATGTGAACAGGAACCTCACACACAGAAAAGCCCTACAAAAGCAGGGAACACCCCGGCGAGCCCAGTGGAAGGAAGAACATCTTCAGACCCCTGCCGTCAACAGAAGGCAAAGAGGAATGAGCTCTACAGAAACAACAATTTCAGAAAGTGACCACTGACAAAGTTGACAGACAGATGGCACGATGGGATTATTATCTAGAACATGCTAGAAGCACGTCCAGACCAACAGCGGAGAAACGGACAACAGCTGGCTAAGAAACACTAACAGCTAGCCAATGTATTAAAAGATGTTCAGGGGCGCCTGGGTGGCACAGCGGTTAAGCGTCTGCCTTCGGCTCAGGGCGTGATCCCAGCGTTCTGGGATGAAGCCCCACATCAGGTTCCTCTGCTATGAGCCTGCTTCTTCCTCTCCCACTCCCCCTGCTTGTGTTCCCTCTCTCGCTGGCTGTCTCTATCTCTGTCGAATAAATAAATAAAATCTTTAAAAAAAATAAAAATAAAAAATAAAAGATGTTCAAATTTACTAAGAAATTACACAAGCTCCCAGGAAAACGAGATCCCATACTACAGCCACCAAATTCGGGTAAAATTAGAAAGACAGCTAATACCAACCACCGTCGAGGATGTGGGGGATCAGGAACTCTCCTGCACCCACACGGAGAACAATCTGGCAGTATTTAGTAAAAACAGGCGTGCGGGTTCCCTTTCACCCAGCCATCCCGGTCCCGGGCACACGCCCTTGCTGCAGTGGGTCTCAAACTGTCCCAAGCATCGCAGTCTCCAGACCGGGCACATGACAACACAAGTTGAGGGGGTCTGCCCCCAGGGTCTCAGATGCACGGCTAGGTTGGGGCCTCAGCATCTGCATTTCCAGCAGGTCCAGGCGCTGCTGCCTCGGCTCCTCAGCGTGGACCACGTGAACCACTACGCTAGACAGTCTCACATCCACCTTGAAAAGAACGCAAACAGGACGTTCATCACGGCGTTGCCTGAGTGGGGGTGAGCTACGTGTCCCTCACCAGGAAAACGGGTAATAAAACTAGAGGACGCACAGCAAAGCACTAGACAAGCTCACACTACCACAGACCTCGCAGTCTTGAATGAAATTCTTCCCGCTTTTATGAATGTCTGAAGATTTCCGTAATACAAAGGTTTAGTGTTGAATGAAAGAGAAATGCAAGGAAATCTATAGCACGGTACCACTTACACAAACTGAAGGTACACACAAAATAACATCTTCAACGAGGACACAGACGTACCTAAGAATATATCCAACACAGGAGAGGAGGCTCCTCTGGGGGTGGGGGGATGGGAGAAGAAATGAAGGGGAAACATCAAACAAGAAAGGGGCTTTGCACAGGAGAAAGTCTTGCACCAACAGCAGAGGCATGCTGACTCCCGGCACCTTGATATCTAAAAGGTAAAAGCCACGAGAGCAGCTGTAAGTGCCCACTCGCCTGCATGTGCTTACAGTGGAAGCCCCCAGCAGTTTCCACAATGGCTATGGGACAGATCCCTTTAGCACTCAGTGAGGGAAGGGGTATCTTTCTGATGGACAAGCTCAGGTGAATTCAGGCCCCCAGAACCCACCCTGCTCCTGAGCCCTGGAGTTTCCCTCTTCGACATATTAGCGCATAAAAAAGCTGAGATTCTAGGCTCTTGGCAAAGGGAGTGTGTGTCCACACCTGTGTCTTTTCTCAGTGTGCATGTCTCTCTGTATTTGTGTGTGTCTCTATGGGGGAAGCAGGGAGTAGTTATTTGTGGAGGTAAGAAACTCTCCAGAGCGGAGAGACTCCGCCATGCTTGTTGGCCAGCATTCAGTTCTGTTTCAGTGAAACCAGAAGTCAGTTACAAAACCAAGCCCTCCTCCTGGGCCACAACCCTTCTCTTCCCCTTTCTCTACCCTCCCCTCCCCCACATCCCACTCTGCTTCCCAGCTCCCACATCCAGAGGGACGGATCATCTGGTGACAGACTAGCTTATCAAGTGACGGACTTTACAGCCACAATTCTCAGAATGTGGTCAGAGATAATAACTGACCATTTATATTCCTGAGCAAGAGCCTGTTACAGAAAGGCCAAAGCCTTTAACACCAGGAAGGCCGTTAACAGTTCTTCCAAAAGAGACCAGTTGTAGCTACTCTCAAAAAAAAAAAAAAAAAAAAAAAGGCAAAGAAATAGCCATCTATAACCTGTCATGTCCTCTCGGGGGCACACCAGACATGGCTTTTTCCAAGCACCATAGAACAGTTCACCCCACGAAGTGGCTTCCACATTGTAGGGGACAATCAGAAAATAAAAACCACCACTGGCTGAATTTATGTGAGAAAATGCAAAAGATCCTTCTGGCAGGAGCTTTAGGCAAGCAAGCCCATGCCAGGAAAGTACGCCTTTAGGGAAAGAAGAAGCAGATGAACAACTGGAGGAAGGAGCAGAACAAAGTTAAAAAGATGCGTGAGCATGAGCTGGCCCAACACTCACACCTCCGCCAAAGACGAGGGAACGTGTGCCCCTGTGCAAACAATGCAGAATTCTCATTCCCCAAACATGGTTTTGTCTTTTCCACAGCAGCACTTTTCACGGGACGGTAAAGGTTGAGGAATTCTAGAAAGTCTTCCTGAAATGCTTTATATAAAATAAAGTTTCACAGATAAAGTGTATTTGATGTGCTGCAAGAATACATTTTAGTTTTTTAAAAAACATGATAGCTTTATGTAGGAGTCCTTTAGATTTGTATGAGATATGTGAGCAAAGCATGCGGTTTTCTTTTCCAGCTGAATACAGGATCTGCCACAATTCGAAAATTAAGGAACTTCACCAGGAAAAAAAAGCAAAAGGATTGAGTTTTCAAGCTAACATTCAGTGTCTGTGGTCAACACGGGCAATTCTAACCTAGGAAAATAAAGTTCCTTAAGTGCCAAACTTAATGACGAGATTCTGTCGTTTTCTGTAATTCGGCTGAGTAAGCATTTATTGAGCACCTACAAGGTGGGCGCTGTGCAAGAAAGATGCCTGAGATCCTCCAAGGAATAAGATACTGTCTTAATAACTGTGTCCCTTTCATGTTAGTTTCTTGAATTCATTTCTATAAAAAAAAATGCTGATATCTTCAACAACTTACTACCAGCATGGAAGAGTTACAGAAATATATCTTACCATTTTATTAAAAATGTAAATTTCTAATCTCTGAAGCAGAACAGAAGAAAAAGCCTATTTCTCTGCTTTCCATACTGCTGTCATTTGCTGCCAAATGACTAGCTACATTTTCAACGGTACACAGGGGCAGCTGCCACCTCCCGCTACTGAGCAGGTCACAGCGCAGGAGGCCCTCAAAAACAGGCTACCTAGGTGAAGAGAAACAGTGAAGAAAGCCAAGAGATCAGGGACTCCAGACCCAAACAAACAGCCAGCTACGGCAAGGGCGCTTGCTACTGGAAGCAGACAGCTCCTGGAGGCTCGCTCGACGCTGGAGCCTCCAATGTCCCTGGCTGCCTCGCTGGCTTGGCCAGCTGGAAGGCTGCCACCTGCTGAATCACCAAACATCCCGGGGCTTCCCTTGGAGCACTGACCAGGCAGGGACCCATCCTCCGCCTGGCTTCTCCGTGGATATCCTGCAGCCCAACCAAGAGACGCCCAGCCCCAGGCCTTCTGCACAGGCCCAAACCGCTGCCAACCCCCTGGTGTTGGGGCGGCCCCTGGCAACTCCCCCCCCAGTTGCTACGTCACCGGTCCCACTCCTCTCTTTCTGCCCACTCAGTCCTCTCTGCATGTTCAAGCCTCGGGACCAGGACGCGTGGGGGGCTCCCGGCACACCATGACAGGCGCTTACCACTCCACAGTCAGGCAGCCAACCAGAAACAGCCCCCAGTCTGAGAGCAGAGTCACCTGTCCAAACAGCTTGAAAGGTCGAGGAAGGTAAATGTCAAGGGAGCTAAAATAGTAAGCAGACCCCTCACACGGAAAATAAACTTCCCTTTCACAAAGCAGCCTTCACTCTGGGTTTCGTAAGCGTGTGCCACTGAAGTCTGTGGTGCCTGAAGGTGAAAAGAAACATCCGAGCAGCACCTACAGGGATCCCCTCTACTCCTCCGGCCAGGGTTTTTACTCGCGACTCCCAAGAGGGAAACAGGCGTTGACCAGAACGCGCCAGCCCGAATCCGTTGGCTGGACCGGGACGCCCTCCCTGGCCCACCCGCAGCCGCAAGCCCCGGTCGGGGTGGAAACGGCGGGCGGAAGGCGGGGCGGGGGGAGACGGCCGCTGCTGCCGCTGCTCTGCCCTTGACAAGTCGCCTCGGGATCGCAGGACCCCTCACTCGCGGGGACAGCGGCGTCCGGGAGACACTGTCCAGTCCTAGCTGCGCCTGATGGCTCCTCCAGGCCTTGCCCACTCCCCCTCCTCCGGCGGAGGCCGCCTCCGAACCTGCAGGCTGTTCTGCGGCCTGAGGAGGGCTGCTTGCTCCGCAGGGGGTTCCCACCTGTTATGCTGGTAGGGGGGCGCCGAGGGGCCGCGGCGGGGGTGGGGGGAATCCCGAAACCCTGGACACCTGGCCTGCTGCGATCTGGCCCGGAGGTGTCAACTGTCACGCCGCCGCCGGCTCCGTGGGGGTGGGGCCGTGATTTGGGGTCGGCGCCCGCGGGTCTCCGGACCCCGACCGGGCCACCCGCCGAGGCGCCTGGCCCTCCGGCTCTTCCGCCCCACTATCCTCCGCTCGTCCCAATCCGGCACTAGGCAACCTTCCAGCGCGCACGCAGC